>NC_087184.1:17502719-17505219 GCF_035594125.1 Scylla paramamosain
GCAGGGAGAGAGAGAGGAGACACGGACTGGACATGGAGCCAGGGAGATAGAGAGGACATAAGGTAGTGAGGGAGAGGAAAGATAGGGAGAGACAGAGAAAAGGCATAGAATATTGAGGGAAAGGAGAGATATGAAGAGACATCGAGACAGGGAGAGACGAGGGTTGCTGAGACAGAGAAGCAGGGAGACAGGGAGATAGAGAGACAGGGGAGAGACTGAGAAAAGGAAAGACAGAGAGGAGGAAGAACAGGGTGAGACAGAGAGGTAGAGAGGACACAGAAGAAAACAAAGAAAAGAGACAGGGAGAGACGGGAAAACAGAGAAAGACAGAGAGAGAGAGAGAGAGACAGGAAGGAACACAAGGACAGGGAGTGGCAGAGACAGAGAAAAAATGAAGAGGAAAAGCATGATAAAGGTGAGAGATGAGGAGACAAAGAACAAGGGAGAGGAAGAAGAAGAAAACATGAAAAGGAAGAGAAAGGAGGAGATGATAAGTGATGTAGAGGGAAATGGGAAGGGAGGATAAGAAGAGAGAGAAGCGAAGAGGGAAAGGAAGGAAGGAAGGGTTATAGAGAAGAAACAATGGGAGGAAATGGGAAAAAAAGAGGAAAGAAGATAAGGTGCAGTGGGAGTAGTAGTAGTAGTAGTAGTAGTAGTAGTAGTAGTAGTAGTAGTAGTAGTAGTAGTAGTAGTAGTAGTAGTTATGGTGGTAGTGATGTCTAGATAGATATGGTGGTGGTGGTGGTGGTGGTGGTGGTGGAAGCAAGTGGGAAGAGAATGTCAAATGGTGATGTGTATTTATGTAGGAGGTGGAGGAAGAGGTGGTGGTGGTGGTGGTGGTGGTGAAACAGGAGGAGGAGGAGGAGGTGTCACATATCGTGTTAAGTAGGAAGAGAAGCTGTTAAGTGAGCGGCAGTTATTTTTTGAAGTGTTAAGTGGCAAAAGTATTATTCTCTTTAAAGTAGAAGTGAGGAGGAGGAGGAGGAGGAGGAAGAGGAAGAGATAATAGGTTTCTTCACTGATGTGTCTTTTTTTTTCCTCGTTGCAAATTGAGAGAAGAAGAAGAAGAAGAAGAAGAAGAAGAAGAAGAAGAAGAAGAAGAAGAAGAAGAAGAAGAAAACGAAGTAAAAAAAAAAGAAAAGTGACAAAGAAAAGAAAAAAACGAAGAAAAAGAACAAGACCACCACCACCACCACCACCACCACCACAACAACAACAACAACAACAACAACAAAACCAGGCGTACTGTACACTCGGGGACAGAAAGTATGTCAGATGAGGCAAGGTGTGAGAGTAGTAGGGACAGCAGAAGGTACAGTACAGTAAGCAGGCAGGTAAGGTAAGACCTGGTGACTAAGAGCAGGTAAGCAGGCGAGGGCAGGTGTCGTGTCTCGGGGCCGGAGGGGAGTTAGAGATGCTATGGTAACTAAAGTCTTCCTCCTTCTCTTCCTCGTCCTTCTCTTCCTGCTTCTTACTTATTGCGTTGACGTCAGTACCTGTCTGTCTGTCTGTCTGTCTGTCTGTCTGCTTCTGTGTCACGTTGCTAAGCTTTTTTTTTTTTTTTACAGTATTATTTTCTTTATTTTCGTTGCGGTAGTGTTGTTTTCTTTTGTATTTGTTCGTAATTGTTCGTTCGTATATGTTTGTGATTGATAAAGTGTTTGTTTATCGTTTGTGTATCTATCGATCTATCTCTTCCAATCTATCTGTCTATCTTTCAATCAATCAATCAATCAATCTATCTATCTATCTATTCATCTATTCATCTATCTATCTACCAACCAACGTACCTAATTACCCCCACCCCACCTCTCTCTCTCTCTCTCTCTCTCTCTCTCTCTCTCTCTCTCTCTCTCTCTCTCTCTCTCTCTCTCTCTCTCTCTCCGGTGCCTCCCTACCTTGGTTACCTGCCGTTCACCTGCCAGGCTCCTGCTGACACCAGGAGGCTGACAGCGAGGCAGCGGCTGACGTCATACCTGTAGAGAAGGGGCGGTGTGTTAGGACAGGTGACATTATTATTAGTTATCATTATTATTATTATTATTATTATTATTATTATTATTATTATCATTATTGGTGGTGGTACATTTTCTTTCGTTTTGTTTATATATCAATCTTTATTTTTACAAAAGTCGTCCCTTAAGAAAACGAAGGAAGGAAAAACAAAAAGAAAGAAAGAAAGAAAAAACGAAAGAAGGAAAGAAAAGAAAACTATAATAATGAGAGGATGAGGAGGAGGAGGAGGAGGAGGAGGAGGAGGAGGAGGAGGAGGAGGAGGAGGGGGAACCGTTTGGAGGTCGCGGGAAAGAGAGCGAGAAAAGTCTCTCTTTCTCTCTCTCTCTCTCTCTCTCTCTCTCTCTCTCTCTCTCTCTCTCTCTCTCTCTCTCTCTCTCTCTCTCTCTCTCTCTCTCTCTCTCTCTGGCGAAGCAATGACGACTGATGGAAAAGTAGAATAAAATATGTCTTTTCGGTGCCAAATTCTGTTCTTCCTCCTCTTCCT
>NC_087184.1:17510219-17535219 GCF_035594125.1 Scylla paramamosain
TATTTTTTCTCAAAGGTTAGATAAGATAAATAGAAAGTACATAAAAATTAACACCTAAAAAGCAGTGCATGTGTGTGTGTGTGTGTGTGTGTGTGTGTGTGTGTGTGTGTGTGTGTGTGTGTGTGTGTGTGTGTTTGTTAACGCCATGACAACGATACTTAACTGAGCCTTACTAATACCAGGTAACTGTTCCCTCCCCCCCCCACACACACATTAAACACCCCTCCTCCCATTCCCATCTTCCACCCCTTCCCCTTCTACCTCCCTTCCCTCCCCTCCTTCCTCCCCTTTGGTCGTCATGGTAACGCCCACACTCAGACACCCACCTATAACATTTCCACTCTTGATCCTAATCTTGGATGCTCGCTTGCTTGCTTACTAGTTCTGTTGATTGTAATTAATATGTGTTTTCCTTTGATGTTTGCTTTGACATGGTTTTGTTTTGTTTTATTTATTTATTTGTTTTTTTTTTTGGAAGGAGGTTAGGGAAAGTTTGTTGTTGTTGTTGTTGCTGCTGTTATTGAAAGGTATAGAAATGATTAGAAATTCGATATGCAAAAGTGTTACCTAATCTATATGAAAGAAAACGCGAATCTATACTAAAATCAATAATACTGTGTAAGAAAACACAAGTAAATAAAAATCGAGTTAATTAATAATACAAACTCCCTTATTCAAACGAAGAAGAATAAAAAATGATGAACAACTTGAAAATACAAAACATATATAGCACAAACTCCCTTATTTATACCGAAAAAAAGGGAGAGGAAAAAACAAAATCTACAAAATCAATCAACACAAGAACTAAAGAAAAAAATAATAACAATACCATACGTCTGGCAGCGAAGAGATAGAAACAGAGAGAGAGAGAGAGAGAGAGAGAGAGAGAGAGAGAGAGAGAGAGAGAGAGAGAGAGAGAGAGAGAGAGAGAGAGAGAGAGAGGGGTGACTGAGGGCAGCGTGGAAAAGTCACGTACCGGAGACGACAACCACCACCACCACCACCTTTGACCTTATGCCTGACAATCAATAGTCGCCACAAGCAAAATACACATACTAATTTGCACCAATACATCAGGCACGGTGTTGCTTGATGCGTCGGGGACATGAGACCCGAGAGAGAGAGAGAGAGAGAGAGAGAGAGAGAGAGAGAGAGAGAGAGAGAGAGAGAGAGAGAGAGAGAGAGAGAGAGAGACGCAAAACTCCTGCAGGCGAACGGAAAGGAGGAGGAGGAGGAGGAGGAGGAGTGGCAGAAGTGGCAGTAGTAGTAGTGGCAGCAGTGGCAGTAGTAGTAGTAGTAGTAGTAGTAGTAGTAGTAGTAGTAGTAGTAGTAGGAGGAGGAGGAGGAGGAGGAGGAGGAGGAGGAGGAGGAGGAGGAGGAGGAGGAGTGCAGGTTACAGGTCATGCAGGTCGTTTCCTCCTCCTCTTCCTCCTCCTCATGCTCCTCCTCTTCTGTATGCCTCAGTTTAAAATGCAAGACCCAAAAATGCTTCTTCCTCCTCTTCCTTTTCTTCTGCTAATTTTCTCCTCCTCGTTCTCCTCTTATCTATTCATCAGCTGTTCAAGTATTAAATGCAATAGAACAGATAGGAAATACTTAAAAAGATACAAGAATTTTCCTCCTTACTTCTCCTCCTTTTCTTCTTTTCCTTCTTCTACTCCCCTCCTCCTCCTCTTCCTCCTCCCAAGGTCCTTTACGCACGAAAACAAAAGAAATTATGTACAAATATGGAAATAATTTTGAGATATTTATAAGAAACTAATATTTGTTTAGAGTTTAGACAGTCCTAAGTAATTTTTCTTTTATTTTTTTCCAAAGGTTTTCTAAGAGAGGGTTAAGAAGTTGAGGTGATTTGATGATGATGATGATGATGATGATGACAACAACAACAAAAACAACAAAAACAACAACAACAACAACGACAACAACAACAAGAACAAGTCATAATAGTAGTAGTAGTAGCAACAGCAGCAGCAGTAGTAGTAGTTGTAGTAGTAGTAGTAGCAGCAGTAAAATACGAAGAACTGATTAGTAGTAGTAGTAGTAGTAGTAGTAGAGTATAACGTGATACGGCAGTCAGTCAGTCAGCCATCTTAAGACCAGCATATCAACCTACCTGTCTGTCTGTCTGTCTGTCTGTCACTATAATCCCTACCTGACTCATTCCCGGTAAGCCACACCACCACCACCACCACCACCGACTCACCACACACGCACTCACTTCACTGACTGACTCACCACCACACAGACTCACCACAACTGATTCACCAGACTCACGCTGACTCACTCCTACTTTTTTTACCCCCCCTCTCTCTCTCTCTCTCTCTCTCTCTCTCTCTCTCTCTCTCTCTCTCTCTCTCCTTAGAAAGTCATATATATATATATATATATATATATATATATATATATATATATATATATATATAGAGAGAGAGAGAGAGAGAGAGAGAGAGAGAGAGAGAGAGAGAGAGAGAGAGAGAGAGAGAGAGAGAGAGAGAGAGCGTGTCGTATGGTTGTGATGGTGGTGGTGGTGGTGCGGTGGTGTTGGCACCTGTGTTGTGGTGCTAATGTGGTTCTGTTGGTAGCAGTGGTTGTGATAATTTCTGTCACCCATTGTTGTTGTCCTTGCCGATGATGTGGTAGTGGTGGTGGTGGTGGAGGAAGTGATGATGGTGATGGTGGTGGTGATAGTAATGATGTTAGGAGCAATATTAGTAGTGGTGTGTGTGTGTGTGTGTGTGTGTGTGTGTGTGTGTGTGAAGAGAGGACGCACTCTTCCCACCTCTCTGTCTTCCTGCCTCTCTCAAACACCGAAATTCCATCTCTCTCTCTCTCTCTCTCTCTCTCTCTCTCTCTCTCTCTCTGGCGGCCTCATGGTCAGTACCCCTCCCAATCTTCTCTCCCTTTGTTACCGTTGCTCTCTCTCTCTCTCTCTCTCTCTCTCTCTCTCTCTCTCTCTCTCTCTCTCTCTCTCTCTGGTAAGGGGAGTGTTCCTTACAACCCTCCTTGACTTCTTTCGCAATCGCATATCCTCTCTCTCTCTCTCTCTCTCTCTCTCTCTCTCTCTCTCTCTCTCTCTCTCTCTCTCTCTAAGCAACTCAATTTCTCTTCTATCCCTCCTTGGTCTTCCCTTTGTCCCTCCTTTCCTTTCTCTCTCTCTCTCTCTCTCTCTCTCTCTCTCTCTCTCTCTCTCTCTCTCTCTCTCTCTCTCTCTCTCTCTCTCTCTCTCTGACTACCAACCCTCCCTCACCGTCCCGTCAACCCCCTTCCCTCTCCCCCCTCCCATCGTCATCCTTTTCCATCTCCCCCTTTCCTCTCCCTCCTGTCCCAGCCAGCAGTACAACCTCTCTCTCTCTCTCTCTCTCTCTCTCTCTCTCTCTCTCTCTCTCTCTCTCTCTCTCTCTCTCTCTCTCTCTCTCGTACACTTTCACTTCCTTTCTTCTTCCGTTATTTTTGCATCTCTACGTATATTTCTTTCTTTATTCTTCTCAATCAACGTATTTGTGTTACGTATTGCAGTGTTACGTTAGAGTTACGTTACATGGTTGTGTTGCGTAACATTTCGATAAGCTGTGTCGAAATTCCTGTCTTTCTGTCCTTCACCCAAAAAGTATGACAGTAGCAATGGTTTGTGTCTGTTTTTCGTAAGTTTCGTGTTCCTTTCAGCTGAACTCCCTACGCAGTCCATTCTCTCTCTCTCTCTCTCTCTCTCTCTCTCTCTCTCTCTCTCTCTCTCTCTCTCTCTCTCATATTGTCCTTTGATAATCAACACTATCACTAAATTAATCTTAACTTTTCCCCTGATCCACATCCCTCTCTCTCTCTCTCTCTCTCTCTCTCTCTCTCTCTCTCTCTGTATGTATGTATGTATGTATGTATGTATGTATGTATGTATGTTTACATTTATAACTTCCTCGAAAATAATCCTATCACACACACACACACACACACACACACACACACACATAGCAGACAGACTCCTTAGAATGCCAAGAATTTAAAGAATCACTCGTGTTTTTGCTCTCTACAAATTTATCTTAATTTATTTTACCTTTGTAAGTCACCTGTGTTTAGTCTTCCTCTCTCCTCTAATAGTTACTATGTGTATGTAACAAAATATTCTCTCCTCACATCTTATATTTCTTTTACGAGTCATCCAGAGAGAGAGAGAGAGAGAGAGAGAGAGAGAGAGAGAGAGAGAGAGAGAGAGAGAGAGAGAGAGAGAGACTAAAATAAAGAAGGAATGGCAGCAGGGAGAGAAAGATAGGGATGGATGGAGCGAGAGGCGAGAGAGGAGGAAGAACAGCCAGCCACACAGCTACCATAGACGAACGAAGCCAAAGACACGATCACCGAACAAAACTGAGAGAAAAAACAATAAAAACACGATCATCTGAGCAATATAGAGGTTGGTAAGTGCGGCAGAAGGATGAACCAAGGAAGAGGGTGTGGGAGAAACTCAGGAGGAGGAGGAGGAGAGGAGGAGGAGGAGGTAGAGGAGGTGGAGGAGGGGTGAAGGCCTTGGCCCGAGAGTATATATATGTGTCAGACTTCTAATCGTCTTTTGACCGACCACTGCTGCGTCTATGGTTACTATTTCCAATCTCCTCTCCTGCCAGGGAGTTTGAACTAACCACACGGGGGCCAAAACAGAGTGAAATGCGGTAGGGGGAGGGTGGGAAGGGTGGAAAACAAGGGGCGGAGGGGTGACGGGAGGGCGGTGAATGAGGCCGAGCGAATACAGCAGGCGTACCAACACCGCACCGCCACCACACCACCACCACACAAACCACACTTCCCGGCCCCCACCCACGCCCCTGAGCATGAAAACCCCCCCACGGTTTCCTCTATACCCTATCTAGGAACAGCAATGCAAGCGGGAACGGTAGGGAGAAGTAAATGAAGCAAAACAAACGAGTAACAAAAAACTGCATCTTCTCCTCCGTGCCGAGCCTCGTCCGGATGCGTGGGCCAGCTGGAGGACCGCGCCGGGCTTCTATCCCTGTGTTTTGCTCCGTACCTGACATGGTAGAAGGTGTTTGGGCTGCCCGACGGTAAAGGCGGCTTGTTTTTACACATCACAGCGTAGAATCCATAGGTGCACAGCGACGGGAAGTAAAACACGAGAGTAAAACCCGTGTGTGTGTGTGCTGGTGAAACGCCTCCTCGCCAGGCTCACTCACTCCACACACCGTCTCATTTCCATTTGATTTTTCTCGACTATGTTTCACTTTTAGGCATTTCTAACCCACAGCAATCACAGAAGGAAGCCCGGACAAGGATTTTCGGTGTAGTATAACGCCGGTGAGGACGCGACAGCCGAGAATACAGGGCGAAAACTGTCCTCTCTCCCGGCGGCTAGACCAGCGAGGCTTACACAGATTCCGACGTGCTACTCTTTAACGCGGGGCCGGCTAGTCAGCGACCCTACACGCACACACGCACACGCACTCACACACATACACACATACACAAGCAGTCCCGCTCTGACACACACACACACGTACACACATACACACACGGGAACCAACTTACACGTATACACACATACACACTAATATACTCATCATCATCGTCTTTTCTGGAATAATTTTGTTGGACATTTAAACGTGTATGATATAATAGTGTATATTATTAATTTTGTTGTTTTCTTTATACTTGAGTAGCCTTGAGGAAGGAACTGCGTGTCAGAAACATGCATATAAACACCACTTGTGTGTGTGTGTGTGTGTGTGTGTGTGTGTGTGTGTGTGTGTGTGTTCATGCTGCATTCAATAGATGTATGTCGAAAGAGGAAAGGGTAGATGGGAGGGGAATGGAGGAAAAAATGGAGGCCAGAGAGGAGAATGGGAGAGAAGGGGGATGGAAGGGAAGGGAAGGGAAGGGAAGGGAAGGAAAGGAATTGAATGTCTGCTAAGAGAGAGAGAGAGAGAGAGAGAGAGAGAGAGAGAGAGAGAGAGAGAGAGAGAGAGAGAGAGAGAGAGAGAGAGAGAGAGAGAGAGGGAGAGAGAGAGAGAGATAAAAAAAAAAGTGGAATAGCCCTGAATACGACTTAGAGAGAGAGAGAGAGAGAGAGAGAGAGAGAGAGAGAGAGAGAGAGAGAGAGAGAGAGAGAGAGAGAGAGAGAGAATTATGTATATTTTTCTTCCCTGGAGAGAAAATTAGAACTTCTCAAGTTAAAGATTTGTCGTGAGTATTTTTAAAGGATTTTTTTTTTTTTTTGCTCTCTCTCTCTCTCTCTCTCTCTCTCTCTCTCTCTCTCTCTCTCTCTCTCTCTCTCTCTCTCGTCCCCTACACACTATAACCTCTACCCGCCCTAGCTTTTCTTCTCCCCTCCTTCCACCACCACCACATCTCCCTCCCCCTCCTCCTCCTCCTCCTCCTCCTCCTCCTCTTCGCCGGGCTGTGACGCAGGTAACTAGACAATATTGTGTAAGTGTGTACGTGTGTGTGTACATGTGTGTGTGTATGTACGTATACTGTAACGTACGTAGTCCCTGTATACGAGTGACTTGAAGGTTATTTTATTCCTTGATTAAATATGGTGGTGGTGGTGGTAGTGGTAGTGGTGGTGGAGGAGGGGCAGGCCTACCAATATTACCGAGGGAGGGAGGCCACGAGAGAGACGAAAGTTCACTTCAAAATGGCGATTAATTGAAGACACAGAAACCAGACGAACAAGACAGACAAATTCCCGGATCGTGGAGGAGGAGGAGGAGGAGGAGGAGGAGGAGGAGGTAGAAGAAGAGTGGGGAGGTGGGGAAGAAGGGAGGAATAGGAGGGGGGAGCAATCGTCTGCCTAACATGCAAGTGCTCTTTCTACCGCTGCTAGGGATGACTTAGGTGTGTGAGTCAGAAATGAGGCAATGACAGACGTGAACTTACTATAGGAAAACATAAGGCACAGTACTCCCCCGTATAACCTTGGTAACTGGTTGCTATGAAGACTAGGATAAGGCTTACAGGTACCATTGCTAGCGATAACTAATGTAGTAGGTATGTGTCAGAAACAAGGATGTAACAAACATGAACTTACTGTAGAAAAGCATAAGGCACAGCAGTACTTCCCTATATAACCTTGGTAACTAACTGATTACTATGAAGACTACAGAGTAAGGCTTAAAGGTACCATTGCTAGCGATAACTACTGTACGTACAGTAGGTATGTGGCTCAGAAATAAGGCAAAGACACACGTAAAGTTACTATAGGGAAACATAAGGCATAATACTCCTCCGTATAACCTTGGTAACTAACTGGTTGCTATGAAAACTAGGGTAAGGCTTAAAGGTACCCACTGCTAAGGGATGACTTACGTACAGTAGATACGTGACTCAAAAATAAGGCAAAGATAAACGTGAACTTGCTATAGGAAAGAATCAGACACAGTACTTTTCTCTATAACCTTGAAAAGCAGTTGCTATGAAGACTGAGGGAATAACGATTAGGTAATGCAATACGTGAGAGAAAAAGCAATGCAAGGTTTTAACTTAAGTATTCTTAAAACGTTTACTGATCTTGACTGACAACTTATAACAGGCTGTAGTGCACGTCTTTAGAGTTTGCAAGGATGTTATGACGATTACAGTGGGATCATTGGAGTTTACAAAGGTATTTTAGTGATTACAATGAAAATTTTCAGTCTCAAGTGTGTTCTAATAATCACAACGATACTTAAACCCCATATATCATACCGCAGAGGGAAGAAGCCACTAAAATCACACAAATCCTCTCCGTGGCCTTCGAAAACAAGAGATCAATGCGTTTAAGACTATGGACCAATATTGGAAGTCAAAAGGTATATACTCTGCATAACTTGGTGCATTTACTGATGGTTGCTAGGAAGACGTACTGGAAGAGGCTTGCTTACCTACTTACAACCTGGGTCACGACTTAGCAAACGTTAGCGATAAGAAGGGGGATAATGGGGAGAGAGAGAGAGAGAGAGAGAGAGAGAGAGAGAGAGAGAGAGAGAGAGAGAGAGAGAGAGAGAGAGAGAGAGAGAGAATAAAAAGTATCACTCATCTCTACTCTCTACTCTCTCTCTCTCTCTCTCTCTCTCTCTCTCTCTCTCTCTCTCTCTACTTTCGTTCAGGTGGCGTCAAATGAAGCCTTTTTACCGCTAACACTGTACTGTCTGATCCTAATTTTTCACACTTCCTGAACCGGCTCTTCCCGAGGGGCGCCGCGAGGAGGAAGAGGAGGGCGGCGTAGTCATCAGGCGTAGCGGTCATGCACGGGTGAGGTGGTGGCGGCAGCGGTGGTGGTGTCCTTGGTAACTACGCCGGAATATCTGCCACACCATGCCATCTTTTGACCTCTTAGTGGTGGTGGTGGTAGTTGCTGTGGTGATGATGGTAGTAGTAATAGTAGTAGTAAAGTTGCACCTATAAAAATCCTTGTAGTAGTAGTAGTAGTAGTAGTAGTAACATCACCAACAGTAAGAACAACAGTGGCAGTAGTAAAAGCACATTATTTTCACGCAAAGTGCCGCCAGATCCCGCTCTTTTCCCGTCTTTTCATGTAGTATTGAAAGGCGGGCGTCCCTTCACGTAATCCTGTGTTATCTGCGCCGGGACAAACACGCGGGTATTTTTACGCCAAGGTAACTGGTCGTGGTGCAAATAGTGCCCGAGTGTCCTGTCCCACCGGTGTGTGTGTGTGTGTGTGTGTGTGTGTGTGTGTGTGTGTGTGTGTGTGTGTGTGTGTGTGTGTGTGTGTGTGTGTGTGTGTGTGTGTGTGTGTGTGTGTGTGTGTTTTACTTGTCACTCCTGCGTACTTGAGTCCTGATAGTTTTTGCTACTACTGCCACTACTACTGCTACTGATGCTGCTGCTGTTACTACTACTACTACTACTACTACTACTACTACTACTACTACTACTACTACTAAGCAATCAAATCGTAAGGTACAAACGTGTATTGATGCGAGACAAAACTTTATGATTCTGGTTTTAGATAATTAAAGCAAACACGTCAACTTTTCCTTACAGTGTTTACTCAGCCAGTCAACAATTCCTCATGCGAGGTGAAGATAAAAATAAGCAAGGTTTACAATCAAATGGACACACGAACAGGGAGATTAAAGTGTTTGTGATGTGGAAATATACTTAAGTGAAAGGACGAGTAGAGAATGAAAGTTTTATGGTGAATTTTCTGACAAAACGAAGACAAAACAAGGAAATGGAAAGATAAGCAAAGCAAGTAAGACAAACGAGAGAAAACAAAGGAAGATCAAATAAACACATGACTGATCGAGTAAAACAAGCATGAAAACAAAATACAAAAATTACAAGACAAACTAAACAAACTTTTTATTTTTGTAGCCATTACAGAAAACACACACACACACACACACACACACACACACACACACACACACACACACACACACTATGCAACTCTCTCCTTTCGACACTCGTCCTGAAAAAAAAAATCAAAAAAATAATACATAAATAAATGAATAAATAAATGAATAAATAAATAAATACACAAATAAAATAGATAAAAAAATAAAGAAAGAAACAAAAGATAAAAAAACTAAAGATTAAATAAATGGAAAAAAATCTGATAAATAAAAAAAAACAAGAACGCAAAAATAAATAACCAAATAAATGGAATAAATAAGTAAATAAATAAACAGCGATTAAAAAAAAATATAGCGTTTCCAAAAAATTACTGATCTATTTTCGTTTCCATTCCATTTCATTGTATTATTTTGATAAACGATTACCTCTACCACCACCACCACCACCACCACCCTAACACGCCCCCCTCCCCCCATGCTACCCTCATCCCTCGCCACACACATATTCTGTATTATAAGGATTCTGTGTCACACTCATTCTATATATACATAAGCGGGCCCCATATGACTGTGTTGTTGTGACGCCGTAATCTATTTAATTTTTACTTCATAGAGACAGACAAATAGACAGATAGACGGATAGATAAGGAGAGAGAGAGAGAGAGAGAGAGAGAGAGAGAGAGAGAGAGAGAGAGAGAGAGAGAGAGAGAGAGAGAGAGAGAGAGAGAGAGAGAGAGAGAGAGAGAGAGAAAATAGAAAAGATACAAAAGTCAAAAAGAAGGAAAAAAGAAGAGGGAGAGAGGAGTAAAAATATAAGAAGGAGAAAAGAGAAGAGAAGAGAAGAGAAGAGAAGAGAGGAGAGGAGGGCGGTGGCAACACGTAGCAGAGATGCCTCCCACCCAAAACAACACACACACACACACACACACACAGTCTATGCAACATTCCCAGTTTATGCCGTGCTGTTGGTCTCAGGCAGGTTGACGTGAGACCAGCGGAGAACTAGCTCTATCTCTATCTCTATTCTCTCTCTCTCATTTTCTCTCATACACACACACACACACACACACACACACACACACACACACACACACACACACACTACATTGTAACTAAGCTAACCATTCCCCTCCTTTAGTTGGAAAAATAAAGTTAGGTTAGAAATATTTTACGTATACTACAGAAAATTAGGGAGACATACAGAATCACTGCAGAAAACTGGGAGAAAATACAGAAATACCGGGAATTTGAGAGGGATGTTATACAGAAATTAAAGGAATTTAAGTGGAAAATATGCAGAAATACAGAATATTGTAAAGAAAATGTGGATTAATACAGGAAATTTTCGGGGATTATGGGGAGGGAGAGAGAGAGAGAGAGAGAGAGAGAGAGAGAGAGAGAGAGAGAGAGAGAGAGAGAGAGAGAGAGAGAGAGAGAGAGAGAGAGATCATTCACCCAATAATGAATAATTTTCCTTAATGAAGCTGGTTTGGTGATGATGGACAATTATAATGAATGAATGAATGAATGAATGAATGAATGAATGGAATAAGAGATAAATAAATAAGTAGTTCAAGTAAGACAAAAAAAAACATGGTTCTTTCTTAATTTTTCTCTTTTTATTGATTAATTAAATGTTAACCTTTCCTTTTCTTCTCTTCTTTGTTTTGAGATAGTGCCAGAAAATGAATAATGATGAATAGATAAGTGAGTAAATAAGATAAACAGAGGACATGAATAAATTAATGATTAAAATAAAATGATGATGATGATGACGATGATGATGATGATGATGATGATGATGAGCAGAGAGATAAAATATGTAGGTCATAACGAAAATGTGTTTGGGGGAGAGGGGAGGGGAGAGAGAGAGAGAGGGAACAGGGGAGAGGGAGAGGGAGAGAGGGAGAGTTGGAATGAAGGCTGCACCGTATTGATTATTCTTCATCTCTCTCTCTCTCTCTCTCTCTCTCTCTCTCTCTCTCTCTCTCTCTCTCTCTCTTGGTCACTCACCTCTCTCTCTCCTCTCTCTCTCCCTCCCTCTCTTTCTCTGTAAACTCGTATTTTTTTAATCTTTTTACAAATGAATTCTACCTTTAATATTATCATCATTATCATCACAATTTTCAACACTATCATCACTATCATTATCATCACTATCATTCAGTGACTTCATATATAATGCATGGAGATTAAGAAGAGAGAGAGAGAGAGAGAGAGAGAGAGAGAGAGAGAGAGAGAGAGAGAGAGAGAGAGAGAGAGAGAGAAACTTCATAAATTTTCAAGCTGCGGTAACATTAGAATGCTTACCTGGAGAGAGAGAGAGAGAGAGAGAGAGAGAGAGAGAGAGAGAGAGAGAGAGAGAGAGAGAGAGAGAGAGAGAGAGAGAGAGAGAGAGAGAGAGAGCATGGAGTATTTTCTAGCCCCGAGCAACTGAGAGAGAGAGAGAGAGAGAGAGAGAGAGAGAGAGAGAGAGAGAGAGAGAGAGAGAGAGAGAGAGAGAGAGAGAGAGAGAGAGAGAGAGAGAGAGAGAGAACCTTGACTTGGCAACACTGCGACACCACCACCACCAGCACAACCACCACCACTACCTTCCTCACCATACCGTTCATACAACCTCACTCTAGAGCAGACAATTTTTCCCTTATTTTTTCCCTATTCCGTCAACTCTTATCATTGGCAATGTGAAACACCCTTTAGTCACTCAAGTTTCCTTACAGAGGCGGGGGGAGTACGGGGAAAGCTTAAACTGAGGAACAAAGAGAGAGAGAGAGAGAGAGAGAGAGAGAGAGAGAGAGAGAGAGAGAGAGAGAGAGAGAGAGAGAGAGAGAGAGAGAGAGAGAGAGGAATACAGACGACGAAGGCCTAGACAAGATCCAGTGTTAACCTGAGAAGTTTCGGACGAGTGTTTGGGCACTTCACTTCAAATATAAACGACTGATAAACACAAATCTCGATTTTTTGTATAACGATTAAAATTGGATCGATGGAGAGCTATAGGGAGAGGAAAAGTCTAAAAATCAATCTTTTTTGTAATAGATACCAAATATAAACGATTGATATATACAGACCTTGATTTTCTTAATAATGAGGATGACCCGATTGAAATTAGATGGATTTTGATGCATAGGTTGAGAAAAAAAGGCAAAAAATTCAGTCTTTTGTATATATAAGGGATCAATATACACAAAGCTTGCTGTTGTCCATAATGAGGATGAACTGATTAAAAATTGGATGAGTAGGGATGCGTAAACAATGTATATTCATATAAAAATCAGTCATTTTGCACAACAGGCCGAATATAAGGATAATGAGGGTGAGCTGATTAAACTTGATGGATTGGGATACATGGGGAGGAGGAAGAGGAAAAAAAGTCTTTTGTAATAGGGATCAAGTTTTTAAAATAAGTTGGGTTAGAGATGAAAAACAGATACGTAGAAACATGAAAAATAGATAAAACAGTTGAAATTATCAAGAAGAGGGAATAGGAAGGTAAAAGCAAACTAATACCCAGAAAAGAAGGTGAAAAGCAAATAAAAGTC
This sequence comes from Scylla paramamosain, assembly GCF_035594125.1. NCBI lineage: Eukaryota > Metazoa > Arthropoda > Malacostraca > Decapoda > Portunidae > Scylla > Scylla paramamosain. The sequence goes on from NC_087184.1 coordinate 17,523,067, forward strand.
AACAAAAGATCGAAACCCTCAAGAAACAAACTAACTCATATACTAAATAACAAACGAAGGAAAAAGGGACGAGATAGAGATTCAATAACACGGCAGGAGACAATAGAAAGGTAAAATGAAACGAAGAAATATATTAGAAATGTAAAAAGCCAACAAAGGCGAAGGAGGATAACTCTTATAAAAATCTTAAGTTTCTACGTACGACTGCTGTTCAACTGACCTCGTTTCTTACTGATAATGAGATGCTCTGATAGAGACACTGAAAAGGAAGGCATGGGAAAGAAAAGGATAAGAATGATTGTTGCGTCTGACGTTGGGAGGAGGAGGTGGAGGAGGAGGAGGAGGAGGAGGAGGAGGAGGAGGAGGAGGAGGAGGAGGAGGAGGAGTAGGAGAAGGAGGAGGAGGAGGAGGAGGAGGAGGAGGATGGTGCAGATGTCAGAGGAGGAGGAAGTGGAGGAGGTCTTGAAGGGCGACGAAGAAGCAGTGGAGACCTTAGTGGAAGACGAATAGGAGGAGGAGAGGAGGAGGAGGAGGAGGAGGAGGAGGAGGTGGACATGTTACAGGAGACACGTGGCAAGGCAGCAGTTTAATATTCCAGCAGCCACCTGAAGGAAGCGACCTGGTGACCCTCAGTTTTCAGAAGCCAAGAGTAACCATTAAGAGTTGCTGTTCAGAAGGCCTTCACTGTATTGGGTTGTGAGAGTGTCAGGTTAGGTGATATAGTGTAAGGTAACGTATCCTAACTTAACTAACTTTATCTAAAGTAACGTAACCTAACCATTAAGAGTGCTATTCAGGTGTGCTTCACCGTAGTGGGTTGTGAGAGTGTTGGGTGGTGTAGCGTACGAGTAAGGTAACGACATATCTTAACATAGCGTGAAGTACATTCAGGGTGGGAAAAATTAAGTTAGTGTTAGGTTAAGCTGGGTGAACTACGTAGAAGATATAGCAACCTTATCTATACTAACGTCACCTAACCTTGCTTCACCTAACTTAACGTAATCTATCCTTCTGTAACTTAACATATATTTTTCGTGAGCTAGGATAAAAATTACGTTAGATGACGTTACATCAAGATAAGAAAAGATAACATTTCCTTAACCTAACGTAACTTAACCTACATTTTGGGTGGTTTAGGTTTAAATCACAATAAATTTAGTTACATCAGGATAAGTTAAGCTAGACATTAACTTAACCTAATTTAACCTAAGATAGATATCAACCCAACATGACTTAACCTAGTTCAAGCTGAGTGCGGACAGAGAAGCAAAATTTTCACACGCTCCTAGTTAATAATGAGGGCGCATTAGTCACGTAATAATGCAATTAGTAGGAACACGTTGTATCGGTACTGGGCATTAGGGGGAGGCGGTGCAGGCGTGCTTAGGGAGCGATAAGTTATCAGGATATTGATTAGAGAGAGAGAGAGAGAGAGAGAGAGAGAGAGAGAGAGAGAGAGAGAGAGAGAGAGAGAGAGAGAGAGAGAGAGAGTTTCCCTATCACTGACACTCAGAACGTAGTCACATCTTATCACTCTTTGCTTGATACATTCACACGTCGAGGCAGTGATGGGAAAAGAGAAAGAGAGAAAGTTTTATTATACGTCTCTCTCTCTCTCTCTCTCTCTCTCTCTCTCTCTCTCTCTCTCTCTCTCTCTGCAAATAACTACAAATCCTGAACAGTTGCCACACACCTCCTGTCTTCTCTCTTAATTGGCTTTTTTATTTATTTATTTTTCCCCCAACGCAGTGTTTCCTTGCAAGTAACGCCATTAGTACCAAAATACCCGAGTTACTCCACACCAGCACCAACAAGAAAACGGAAAATAATATCGACCTTTTCCAAATAATAAAAAAAAAGATGGAAAAATAAAAAGAAAAGTTCACGTCTCTCTTTCTTTTTTTTTTTTTCTCTCGCTCATGGAATTAAAATGAAGTTAATTGCGAGGGGACCTTACAATTTTTTTTTTCATCTTATTTTTCCAGACTCGAATGTTACGGAATGATGATGAATAATAATAAAAATACGTAACAGAGATTCACTGACAGCAGGAGGGAATAGGAAGATAAAGACAAACTATTAGGTGAGGATGATAGATGGAAATAGGTAGGTATGTTTGATACAGGGACTGCCACGTGTAGGCCTGAAGGCTTCCTGCAGCTTTCCTTGTTCTTGTGTTCATATAATGTGAATTCAATGACAAGGTAAGAGAGAATAGGAAGGAAAGTAAAGCCAAAGTAACTAAGAACCAGATTAAGAAGATGAAAAGCAAATAAAATAGTCGAAATTCTCAAGAAGAGGGAATGGAAAGAAAATAAGCGAAGAACCAGATTAGGAAGGTGAAAAGTAAACAAGAGTCAACAAAATGGTTAAAAATTCTCAGGAAGAGGGGATAGGAAGGTAACGACGAACTAAGAACCAGATTAGGAACGTGAAAAGTAAACAAAAGTCAACAGAATGGTCGAGACTCACAAGAAACAAACCAAAACGCGAAGTAAAATAGCAAATGAAGGAAAAAAGAGACAAAATACGGATTCAGTAACACGGCAGGAGATAACAAGAAGGTAAAATAAGACTAAAAACACATTGAGAACGTGAAAAATTAAACAAAAACTCAACAAAAAAGGTCGAAGCTCTCTCAAGAAACGAACCAACGTACATAGGATGATGCAGATTACTGACGCAGCGTTGCCAGACTCCCTTGACAGCACACCACTACCACCACCATCACCACCACCACCACCACCACCAAATTCCGGTCGCCATGACAACCTGCTTTCCGGATACGAGCTTCATTACCAACCTAAATATGGTCCATGGCACGGCGGGGGAGACCTAAGAAGCGGAGGAGGAGGCTCGGGAGGAACTGACGAAGGGGTGGACGAAGGTGGTGGTGGCGGAAGGGGGTGCAGGAGGGGGAGAGAGGGAGTGTTTACAGTTGAGGTAGGTCGAGTGTGAGTTGGTAATAGTGGATCTGCACCTTGCCGTCCCCGCCATATTGATTTCCTTCGATCAAGGCGAATGCCAGCCAGACCCTGCCAGCTGGTGTCCTGTGCCGGGGTGGTGGTGGTGGTGGTGGTGGTGATAGTGGTGAGAGAGAGAGAGAGAGAGAGAGAGAGAGAGAGAGAGAGAGAGAGAGAGAGAGAGAGAGAGAGAGAGAGAGAGAGAGAGAGAGAGAGAGAGAGAGAGAGAGAGACCCTGTGTGTGTGTGTGTGTGTGTGTGTGTGTGTGTGTGTGTGTGTGTGTGTGTGTGTGTGTGTGTGTGTGTGTGTGTGTGTGTGTGTGTGTGTGTGTGTGTGTGTGTGTGTTTCAATGTCCACCACCACCATCACCACTCATATCCTATTAACATAACACACACCATTAAACGCCACCATCACCACCACACACCCATCCACCTCCTCCTCCTCCTCCTCCTCCTCCTCCTCCACCCTCTCTCGCCTCATCTTTAATACTCATCACTGATATTAAAGCAACTATGCTCCGCCCTTCTCGTCTACCCCACTCGCTCTACACGTAATGATAATAATAATAATAATAATAATAATAATAATAATAATAATAATAATAATAATGGTCGTAACAACAATTTTACTATATTTTTCACGAAGTATTGAGGTTAAAAATATACGTATGCTAAATTTTTTAATGGACTCTATGGAGTTTTTAACAGCTCATAACCAGAGAGAGAGAGAGAGAGAGAGAGAGAGAGAGAGAGAGAGAGAGAGAGAGAGAGAGAGAGAGAGGCTAATGATGACTCAGTAACTCGATAAACCGTTGCCTACACACCCTTAATGAGTTTGAAGTAGACCTGTCATCGCCAATTACTGGGAAAAGGACCACCTCAAAAAAAAGGACTTTAAAACCAAGAACCGCTGCCTCCGTGACCTTACCGAAGTGGGACATTTTTCACAGCGGGACATTTTGCCTCTTACGGACATTTTTCTTCTCGTTTCTCGTCTGGACATTTCCTCCTCTGGAATTTTCCTCTTTTCAATCAATTTTTTTTTTCGTTCTGATTGGGAATATTTCTTCCCTAATATATTTGACTGGATGTTTTTTTCTCTCTTTTAATATTTCTCTCCTGATTTATTATTATTTTTTTTCTATGAGTTTCTATATTTACCTTAACTCTTCCTTCATCTAATCTCATTTAATTTAACCTAATGCAACTCAACTTTACCTAACCTAACCCAATCTAACCTAAACTCACTTAACGTAGCTTAACTTAACATGAAAGAAAATACCACTGAGGATATATATGTCCACTTTCTTTCCTCCCCTAAACTAATCTAATCAAACCTAACAAAACCTAAGCAAACTTAACAAAACCTAACCTAACCAAACTAAGCCACACCAAACTTAAGTAAACCGAACACCAACAAAATCCAACTAAACCCAACTTGACCAAACCAAACTCATCTAAACAAACCAAACAACCCCAAACAAATCTAACCAAACTAAATAAAACCACTTAGAGAAAATACCAGAGGGAAAAAAGTGACCATGAGTAAGGGAAATGACCGTGTCCCACCCTGCCAGACCCCCAACACCCCAGCCTCCCACTCCTCCCTCGTCCCCCTACCCTCACCCCACCAATTCCCCAACCCCTCTCTGTCTCACCGTCACTTAGTCGTCACTGCGTCACCCCGCATCACCCTCACGCCAACGAGCCAGCCAGCCAGCTTGCCTCACCCTCCCTGCCTCCCTACATCACCCTCCCTTCCTTCCTCCTTGCCTCTCATACCAAAGCTGTGACACATGAAGTACACGCACGGACAAAATACAGCACGTACACTTAAGTATGCGCGAGTTATTGATGTGTATTTTGTTGTTTATTGATGTTGTAAGTGTGATGTTCTCTCTCTGTGTCCTTTGGTTTAAGTAGGTGAGGGTTTCTTATTTGTGCTCCTATTTTTCGTGGCGGATGTAAATAGAAGAGAGTTATGACGTAAGTTGTGTGACGTCAGAAGGTTGGAGGAGGAGTAGGAGGAGGAGGAGGAGGAGGAGGAGGAGGAGGAGAGAGTATAGAGAAGGGAGGGAGTGTTCTTGTTTGGGTTCGGTTCGTCTGACGATTTCGGCTTTAGGTGACTATTTGATTGACTATTCTGTGACTACTTAAATATACTCTGAGTTTTATTTATGTATTTTGTTTCTCTCGTGTTTTCGTTATGTACTTTTCGTTGTATTAGTCAGTACAAGAAAGGTTCGTTATGTGAAAGAATTCGGGGTTGTCTCTAGCAGTATAGCTTTCGTCTCTCTCTCTCTCTCTCTCTCTCTCTCTCTCTCTCTCTCTCTCTCTCTCTCTCTCTCTCATGGCCGACACACTACAGACTACTCAGCTTATCAAAAGGTTATTTATCATACGTAAACCTCGAGGTACACACACACGCACACACACATATACACACACGCACACATACACACACGAAGGTCATACGTTTGTCATATCTTACACACACACACACACACACACACACACACACACACACACACACACACACACACAGGCACGTAAAAGGGGGTAGGGTCGTGTCAGTTGGGAATCGTTGTGAATAAATTAATGTTCTAAGCAGCAAAGGAAGCCATCAACTTTAGTACAGAGTCGTCATTGTGGGAATATGTTACAAGACTATTGGTTCGTCTGTTGTCCCTCCCCCTCCCCTCTCTCTCTCTCTCTCTCTCTCTCTCTCTCTCTCTCTCTCTCTCTCTCTCTCTCTTAAACTCGTCATTCATTTTAGTTTTCCTCTCTCTCTCTCTCTCTCTCTCTCTCTCTCTCTCTCTCTCTCTCTCTCTCTCTCTCTCTCTCTTACCTAACCCTCAACCTACTCGAATCTTGCTCACATCTCCCACTCTAGCCGCCATGTTGTCTTGACACACACACACACACACACACACACACACACACACACTTAGCCTCACAGGGGTGTAGTTACAAGGTATTAGTGAGTGTGTGCGTGTGTAAAGAGAGAGAGAGAGAGAGAGAGAGAGAGAGAGAGAGAGAGAGAGAGAGAGAGAGAGAGAGAGAGAGAGAGAGAGAAATGGATCACGTGGCATGTTTAAATGTTCCGACACACACACACACACACACACACACACACACACACACACACACTACAGAAAACCTACGTGGAAGCACAAACCTAAATGAAAAGTATTGTGTAAGATAAGGTAGAGTTAATGTAGGTTAGGTAAAGCAAGGCGAGGTTAGGTTAATAGAGACTGGGTTAGATAAGGTTCATATGGGTAAGGTTATGTAATTTGAGATAACGTTAATATAGGTTAGGTTAAGTAAGGTAAGGTAAGGTAAGGTAAGATCAGGTTAGGCAAGGTATAGGGTTAAGTTTGAAGTAAGGTAACGTTAGGTTGATAAAGATAAATTTATTGATTGATTAATTACCTAACCTAGTCTAAATTAACGTAGGTAAGGTTTGATCAATATAGGTTCGGTTAGACAAGGCATACACGAACCAAACCGAACAATACTAGAAAAAAAAAAAGGAATTATACATAGAAGAGAGAAAGAGAGAGAAAGCGGGGAGGGAGGGTGGGGGGAGGGAGGGAGGGAGGGATAGAGAGAGAGGTATATGTATATAGATGCAGTATGGATGCGCTCTCACCAAACACTCTCTCTCTACACCCCACCACCACCACCATTACCACCCTGGCAACTCCCTTCATTTCCCTCCAAGTCCTCCACGTTGCTCCTGCAGAGGCACAAGAGGGGAGGCCTTAGGAGCAGACGCGGCGGGGAGTGGGAACAGTGTTCAGGAGCCCCGTGGTAGAGGAGAGGGAGAGAAACATATTAAAGAGAGGTGTAACGGGGTGGAGAGAGAGAGAGAGAGAGAGAGAGAGAGAGAGAGAGAGAGAGAAAGAGAGAGAGAGGGTGATGCGGGGTCGGCTAGGCAGCGACTCTCTCCTCTGCTCTGCCAACCCTCCACCACCACCACCACCACCACTTCCTACAGAAAAGGTTCACCAAACTAACCTTTATTTCTGGACTTACCCGCCATTTTAGGACCCCAATCCATGCCTCACCAAGCCCTAGGATCCCTAAAGTAAGAGTCCTTAGGTCCCATAGGCGTCAGGATACGGTGGAAGGCCAGAAATAAGGTTAAAATAAGGAGTAGCTGGAAACTCAACTTCAAGATGTCAGAAGGCGACGAAAGGCATCTTATCTCTATTTTCCTCCTACACTCCCCCTGCCCCCCACAGGCTCACCTCACCTCCCCTAGTGTTGTCACCTGCTTCCTACACACCTACGGATGCTCCTTCATTTGCCTTCAGTTCGGTTTCAGAGAGAGTATACGTAATATAAAGTAATGTATATGGATAAGAGAGTCTAAACATACAATGGGATTTAAATGTATGAATGAAATGGTTGTTAAGTACCGCCAACTTTTGTTTTTATTAGTTTTTTTTATTTATTTATTTTTTTGGGGTGGGTTTTTTGTATTTGCTTTTTTTGTAGGGAATTGTGGGTTTGAGTGAAATTTGGTGTGTTTTTGGTGGGGTTTAGTTGTGTGTATGAGAGAGAGAGAGAGAGAGAGAGAGAGAGAGAGAGAGAGAGAGAGAGAGAGAGAGAGAGAGAGAGAGAGAGAGAGAGAGAGAGAGAGAGAGAGAGAGAGTTTTTGCGAAGAAAGAGAAACCTGCACCAAACACACACACACACACACACACACACACACACACACACACACAAGGCCGCTTCCCTCTACTCACTTCGTCACGTCAACATGAAAGCAAGAATCACATAGCAATTTCTTATGTCTAGGTCAAATTTTCTTCACACACACACACACACACACACACACACACACACAGACGGTATCTTATAATAATTTCGTGTATGTGTACTTGGATAAGATACTAAAGTAGATAATAGTAATAATAACACCACCATCACCACCACCACCACCACCACCACTATCACCACCACCACCACTACTACTGCTATTACTACTATCACCTCTAAGAGACGAAAATGTACACAAAAACATTAAACAACAGGCAGTTTTTTGTTCACTACTTCACTACTACTACTACTACTACTACTACTACTACTACTACTACTACTTTCATTTTCACTTTCTTCTCTGTTCTTATTATGGGAACGTAAAACTAACACAGAATTACCCAGGTCTCTCTGTCTTCGTTTGCTTGAGTCCCCCCTCGCAACACGCATGCCTCGTAAAGTTTGCCTCGGGGAGAGAGAAGGGTAAGGACGAAAGGCTACACGAAGGCCCCGGGAGATTATTATTTTCAAGTAGCCCCTTATTAAAGTAGAGACCTGCCTTACTTAACCTTCTGCTTTGATGTTTTTGGCTGCGGGACATTTGTAACCTAACCTAAACTAACCTCACGTAGCTTAAGCGAATCTTCTGTTTTTATTTTCTATTTTCTTTTTGATGGTGGACATTTTATAAATTTTCTAAATCTAACAAAACCTAACTTAACCTAATGTATCCAAACCTAACCTAATCTAAGGAAACGTAATGTAACCTAACTTAACTTAACATAAACTAGCTTAAATTAACGTAATCTAACCTAACCAGACCTGACGCAACCTAACGTATCGTAACCTAGCCTAATTTAACTTAACCTAACCTAACAACCTGACCTAACCTAACCTAACTTGACCTAACGTATGTAGGAATGTAGGGGAAACTTTGTAAAGGGATTAGGAAGTGTAGGTACGGATAAATTGTAATTGAAGAGGTATGGAAGATGTATAGGGCTTTAAGGTAAGATATACAAGGAGAAGTAAGGTTTAGGGTGCATAGTAGTGTTAGGTAAGGTCAATTAAGACTCAGATGGTGTGTATGGGGTGTAAGGTAAGGTATGCAGGGGGGAAGAGAGATTAGGTAACGAGGGGGACAAGGTGCTGTAGAGAGATAAGGAGACATTACCTCACCGTTCCTAAGTGACTGATGAGCCGCCACAATCAGAACACACACAGGAGCACTGCTATTGTTCCTCCTCGACTTGCGATAAGATAACACTATCTCCTGCGTTCTCAGGCGCAAAATTCTAATGGTGCAGTACAGTGAGTCAGCACAGTTGTTTATTGTTACTCGACGTTGTGTGGGTGGATAAAAGAAGCCTTAATTTGATACTATGATAGTCCAATAAGTCATGGGTATGATAGTGTTGAGATTTCTTGGTGAATGAGTAAAGTTTTTGGTGTGCGTGCATGGGAGAGTCATGTTAAGTAAGTCTACCCTAAAAGTTGTCCGTTTTCTACCAGGTTGAGTAAGTGAAACGTAACACGCAGTCCCCGTAGACTTTCAGAGTGACCGCAGCTATTATTATTATATGCTGCTACTACTGCTACTGTTACTTGTGCTGCTGCTGCTGCTGCTGCTACTACTACTCCTACTACTACTACTACTACTACTACTACTATTATTCCTACTACTACTACTGCTACTGCAATAATAATAATAATAATAATAATAATAATAATAATAATAATAATAATAATAATAATAATAATAATAATATTATTATTATTATTATTATTATTATTATTATTATTATTATTATTATTATTATTATTATCATTATTACTATTATGATTATGATCATTATCACTACTACTACTATTACTACTATTACTACTACTACTACTACTACTACTACTATTCCTACACACACACACACACACACACGCACTGCCCTGTAAAAAGACTCAACCTGGAGGCTCTAATAATAACAAAATAATGGTCCCTGGGAGATATAATCCGGCCACTCACCGCTGGGGAGACCGTGTGGCAGATAAGAACATGACGAACCACCACCACCACCACCATCACCACCACCACCACCACCACCATACATTTATTCTTCCTTTTATCTCTCTTTTATCTCCTTTTCAGTTCTTTCTTTCTCTCTCTCTCTCTCTCTCTTCCTCTTTTATCCCCACTACTACTACTACTACTACTACTACTACTACTACTACTACTACTACTGCCACTAACCCTAAACACAATCTAGACACAAACATATCTTGAACCAATTAACCACCCAAGGTAGCAAATAAAAAGAAAACATACAAGTAAAAAGAAGAAGAAGAAGAAGAAGAAGAAGAAAACATGAAACAACAAGAAACCGCAATAAGGTCTAAGCTCTAAGTTAACTCCTTGCCATACCTTACCAGTTGTGAAGTACCTATGCCAATCAATAGCTAAATAATGCACGTGGCTACCTGTTGCGTGTGTCCGTGCATCGATTCCAACCCGCTGCTGATACGCTCCTGCCATTTGCTCCAGCTTCACGTCCCCCTGGCAGAGCATTCTTGACCTGCGAGGGATGAAGAAGTATTTTAAGTTAATTCAGTTTGAGTGAGAGTACCTGTTAAGTTGGAACAGTACGAGGGGGCTTGAATGAGGGCAGGAGGACTTATGCGTGATATGAAGGCGTCCTCTGCTGGGGTGAGGACTGAACTGTGCCTCACATTCCTTATAGGTAAAGAGAGGGAGAGACTGGGAGCGGGTGAGGGAGGAGAGAGAGAGATCCGTGCTATAGCTAAGTGCTCTGCTACTCACGCGCGTTTGTTCCTCAGTATTGTGTGTGTACGTACCGAGACTTACTCCAACTTACCCTACAGTGGATACAAAGTACTTACAAGTGGATCAGGATCGGAACTAAGTGTGTGTATTGTGGATTGGAAGTGTGGTGTGTTTAGTTATGTTTTCCATGACGACAAGGTAACATAACTACAAACTAAGTGTTCAAATAACGAAACTTACTCGAACTTACCCTACAGTGGATAAAAATGGTTACAAGTGGGATCAACATCGGAATTAAGTGTGTGTGTGTTGTGGATTGGAAGTGTGGTGTGTTGAGTTGCATTTTCCCTGACCACAAGGTAACATAAAACCACAAGATTATTATGAGGACTGACGGCTTGACTCATTATCACAAATATATCAAACATTTCTTACTTAATTTTTCCTGTGGTGTTCAGCGCTCATTGTGTCAGAAGTTTGTGGTGTCTCGTGGCGGAGAGTGTAACATAAAACCACAAGATTATAAAAAGACTGGCGACTTAACTCATTACCACAAAAATACCAGCAACAATTACTCTACGATCTCTCCTGAGGTGTCTCGTGCAAAGTGTACCAGGAAGTGTGAGGTATGTTGCGTTGATAAGTGAGTTTTCTCACAGCAAGGGGTAAATAAAGCCACAATATTATGAAGAGACTGATTACTTAACTCATTACCACAAACATACTTAACAATTTCTCTTTAATATTTCTTGTGGTGTCTGGAGAAACGTGTATCAGAAGTGTGCGGTGACGAGGTAACCTAACCACAAAGACACGATGAATGACGATTTCTTTGACGACTTTGATGATGGCGGGGAAGTCACTGGCGACATCGGGGCGTTCCTGAAGCGAGGCCAAGGTGTCAAGATCAAGACAGACTCAAATGAAACACCTTAAGCATCCTACAGATAAACAAACCATACCGCAGGACAACAAAGATGTGGGTAGCAATAAGGACAAACCAGCATCCTACAGTGAATCTTTCGAGACGGAGAATAAGGATTCGGAATCGACGGAAAAGGACACCATAGGCTCGAAGGACTCAAACAGAGCCTCAGAGATCATAACAGACGCCCAAACGAAGCAATCAGAAGGCTCAGAAACATCACAGGACTCGAAAATAGCATCAGAATCTCAAGAACGTGAAACTCCATCGGAAAATGAGATAGATTCAAATAGCAAAGTCTCCGCTGAACATGAATCAAAGAAAACCACTCAAAACTCAGAGGAAAACGGTGAAAAACAAGACACAGTTTCCCCGTCGAGTGACCAAATGGATTCGGAACCGCAATGGACTGGAATTCGAACCCAAAGCTTGAGTGATACTGAAATCGAAGCCGAAGAAAACGAAGAAGATAGAAGACTCGCTAAAAGAGAAGCGGAGAGAAAGGAGAAGAAGAAACAAGTGATAAGAGACTGGATCGAAAGGAAGGAAAGAGAATCACGAGAAAGGAGAAGAGAGGAGAGTAAGAAAGCCGATGAATTAGCGAGACAAGAAGAGGAGGAAATAGAAAGAAAGAAAAGACAAGACGAGAAGAGGAAGCAGAGGATAAAGGAGGTGGTGAAGGAGTGGCACGCGAGGAAAGAACGGGAAGAGAAGGAG
>NC_087184.1:17540219-17547719 GCF_035594125.1 Scylla paramamosain
TTTATTTATTTTTTTGTCTATCTACTTCAGTTTTATCTATCTGCTTTGTTTAGGTGGTTGTGATTTTTATCTTTGTACCTTTTCTGTGTCTGGTTTTGTCTATTTCTGTTAGGTGTCTTTTTCTTATATATATATATATATATATATATATATATATATATATATATATATATATATATATATATATATATATATATATATATATATATATATATATATATATATATATATATATATATATATATATATATATATATATATATATATATATATATAAAACCGTAGCAAAATATCACGTACTCCACATGCCCCACCTATGACCTGCAACACCGAAATGCAGGTCATAGGTATGCAAAGGTGACACTCAGTGCACCTGTCCACTCACTCCCTTAAGGTTTATTGGTGAGTCCCCGCGGGAACACAGTGATAGAGTGAAAGAACCGCCACAGGGGCAGAGGTCAAGGATACAGCGTTGGGCAATGCGGCTAAGCCTCGTTTAGCGTACGTAGCGTGTTGTGTGTACCCCAACTTTTACATGTTCTAATCTCATGTTACTACTATGATAACTTTCTGATATAAGTTAAGGTACGAGGGAAGTGTCTGGTCTCTCCACACACACACACACACACACACACATATACGTACAGTTAGTCAGCCAGTTTATTGACCACATTTTACATCATATTAAAATGTTTCTTCCTTATTGTAGTCCATAAAATAAACATAATCTTGAAAGAAATTCCAAAAATCCAAACACAGTGCTTACATTCCTAGCGTTTCTTTAATAAGCTTACTATGAGAACACGCATATGTACACACACACACACACACACACACACAGACACACACACACACACACACACACACACACACACACACACACACAGAGTTGCATGTTCCACGCTAACATGCCATCTTACTTTCCCAAAGGTCGCACTCTTGGCCTGCACAGGGATCGCGCCGGTCACTGCTCTCTATAAACACTACACACACACACACACACACACACACACACACACACACACACACACACACACACACACACACACACACACACACACACAGTCGCATCTAATTCCATCCTATCTTGCTCTCCTGAAGGTCGCATTCCTGGCCTAGTACAGAAATCACGCCAGTAACATCCCTCTATCAACACTCCTGCCCCAGTGTGAGCCTGCCGCACCTCGCATGATGAAGGAGTTAGCCCTGCTGCTCTGCCTCGCCACAGCCTCCGCCCAGACGCGCTACAACCTTCCGGACGGCTACCAAGAAGTCCTCAATGGCGAACCACAGGGTGAATTTGACTGCACCGGTCGCTCTTATGGTTACTACGCTGATGTGTCAACTGGCTGCCAGGTATTTCACATCTGCCTACCCGCTACACACACGACAGGCTCCGAGGTGGTAAGGCCAGCCCGTTTCTCCTTCTTCTGCGGCAACCAGACTGTGTTCAACCAGGCGTCCCTCACGTGTGGGTTTCAAGAGGAGGTGTTCCCGTGTAGTGAGGCGGAGACCATCTATGAGGCGTCCAATGCTGACTTTGGTGTTATAGAGGCGAGCAGTAGTAATGTGGTAATTAGTGCACAAGGAGAAGGGTCTGACTTTATTGGGGGTGTGTTTGCAGAGACGCAGGATGTTCAGGGGCACACATTACCTGACGGACAAAATTCTCAGGGTAGCTCACTATTTGGACAGAATTCCCAGCGCCAGTCATTGTCACAAGGCAAGAATTTTCAGGGTCAAACGTTCCCTGATGGACAGAATTTTCAGGAAAACTTAATCCATGAACAGAATATTCAGGGACAATCTATTTTAGAAAGCCAAAATTTTCAGGGTGAAACATTTTCTGATAAACAAAATTCTCAGGATCAGTCACTCCTTGGACAGATTTCTCAGGACCGGTCATCATTACAGAGCAAAACAAATCAGGATCACACGTCCCCTGATAGACAAAAATCCCAGGGCCAGTCACTCCACGGGCAAAATTCTCAGGGTCACTCATATTCACAAGGGCAGAAATCTCAAGGTCACACATTCCCTGAGAGACAGAATTCTGAGGGACACTTAATCCGTGGACAGAATTCTCAGGACCAGTCACCGTCAGAAAGCAAAAAGTTTCAGGGTCAAGTATTGCCTGATAAACAGAGTCCCCAGGCCCACACATACCCTGACAGACAGAATTCTCAGGGCCACACACTTCTTCGACAGAATTCTCAGGGCCAGTCAGTTTCAGAAAGCCAGAATTCTCAAAGCCAGTCAGTTTCAGAAAGCCAGAATTCTCAGGGCCAGTCAGTTTCAGAAAGCCAGAATTCTCAGGGTCAGTCAGTTTCAGAAAGTCAGAATTTTCAGGGCCAAATCTTCCCTGACGAAGGATATTTTCGGGACTACTTGCTCCCAGACGAACAAAATTTTCAAGAGCACACTCTCGCTGAAAGACAGAATGTTGAGGGCAGCGCGGTGACAGAACAGGAATTTGAAGACACCGGGAGCAAAGTGCCTCAAGAATCCACAGGCTCTGGTGAATATGAACTTGGTGACCTGAGCATAATTAAGTTGGGATAAATATGAGACAACTTTTTTGTGACCAAACTATCAAAAAAAAAAGAGATAAAATAACATAAGGAAAGCTGCAAGAAGCCAGTCAGTCTACACGTGGCAGTCCCTGTATAAAATCTGCCTATCTATATCCACTTATCATCCTTATCCATAAATGTACTCGTATCTAATATTTTAAGGCTCCCTACTGACTCGACCCTCACAGCCTGATTACTGAGGCTATTCCAGTCATCTATTTATTTATATATTACCAATGTATCTTTACCCATCATGTAGAAACCCTTGTCTTTACGATCTTACATGTCTTACTTTAGATTAGATAGTGTTGCTTATCACAATCTCACTAGGGAGTATAGGAATGCTTTAGTTTGTTTTTCCCTTGTATTCCTTTGTGTTTCTTTGAAGAGCTGGTGATATAAAAGCCTTGAAAGCCAAGTGTGTGTGATTCTTCAAACTTTCTACGTGTTGAATGACATATAACCTGAAAAAAAAATCGATTAATTGATGATGAAATAAAGAAGACTCGGTAATCATGATATAAGTACTCTCCTCCACACACACACACACACACACACACACACACACACACACACACACACACACACACACACACACACACACACACACACACACACACACACACACACACACTTCCCCTTCCCCTGCCTACCCCTCCCACCACCGCACACACACCCCATCCCCTGCCTACCCCACACACACGCGCAATAAAGCCACACACAAACCACACCAAACAAGGGAGTGAAAACAAGGCCACGTACTAAAATATTCAAAACAATTATCCGACACCCACAAACCTTGGAATCTTTTGCACCTAAAACACCTTAATTACGCCCAGGTAGGGAGGAAGATCGTGAGGAAGACAGAGTGGAATAGACGATAGATGGACTGTTGAACTGCAAAGGATGGGATTCACAGAGGAAGATGCAAGGGATAGAGACAACAGGAGGAGATTCATACATGGCGCCAGCATCTCACTTTAGGGAATCAACGAAAGAAAAAGAGAAAGAGGAGTAACAGGTGTCCTCAGGCGTCTTAAGAACACCCACCTGTCCTCACCTGACTTACACCTGTGCTGGGCTGGGATCGTTAAGCATGTGAAGATAATGACAAGTTAATTTTCAGTCTGGCATGCAGGTAATGTGTTAACTTAATCGTCTTGACCTCTCTCTCTCTCTCTCTCTCTCTCTCTCTCTCTCTCTCTCTCTCTCTCTCTCTCTTGCATGCACTTCCTTTCTCCTTCCCTTCTTTGGTTAACATCCCAATCTTTTTTTCTTTCCCTTCTCTCTTTTTTTTTTATTTTTTTCAGTCTCTCTTTCTTAATTATTCTTGTTTTAGTATTACTTATTTTCCTCCTTACTGCTTCTGGTTCTTTTACTTTTCCCTCTCTCTCATATTCTAGTGTTTTTTTCTCATTTTGTTTCATCTTCAATATTTTTTTGTTTTCCCTCTGTTTTCTTTCAGTTTTCTTCTTCTTTCATCTCCCTATTCTTGTAATCCTCCTTGTTTCTCCTTTATTTTGCTTCTCCTCATTCTTTCATCTCTAATCTTGTCACAGCTTCGTCAATAGCAAGTCTTCTAATGGTCTACTGGTGCTTGGCCTTCCTTTGTGCTCCCTTGTGGTCTTTTTCCTTCTCTTAAGCTCAGATCATATGATTTCCTATCTTATTTGTCTCGTCAGTAGCAATTCTAATATCCTGGTGCTTGGTCCTTCTTTGTGTTCCCTCATCCTTCCTCCTGCGGTTGCTATTCATCACTTTCAAGATTTCACGGTTCTCTTTTTCCTCTTCTTTAACGCAGATCATGTAATTTCCTATCTTATTTGTCTCGTCAGTAGCAGTTCCTCTAATTTCCTAGTGCTTGGTCCTCCTTTGTGTTCCCTCGTGCTTCCTGCCGCTGCTCTTCATCACTTTCAAGATTTCACGGTTCTCTTTTTCCTCTTCTTTAACACAGATCATGTAATTTCCCTATCTTATCTGTCTCGTCAGTAAGTTCTAATATCCTGGTGTCTTCCTTTGTGTTCCCTCGTGCTTCCTCCTGCTGCTGCTGTTCCTCACTTTCCTATTTCAGGGTTGCTGTGGACTTGTGGGAGCTTGGGCAACGCTTCCCAGCCTCGCCTTTCGGTATGCTAATGTCCACAACGAAAGGGAGGGTACGGAATGCCTCCCCTCCTTCCCCTCCCTCATCTCTGCCTCCTCCTCCTTCTCTATCGCCACACTTCTCTTCCTCCCCATTCCCTCCTCCTCTTCCTCGCTCAATCCTTCAACACTTCAGCCTACGAACGTCTCTTTCACTCTTTACACTAGCGATACCCTCCCCTCCTCTTCCTCCTCCTCCTCCTCCTCCTCCCTCTGACTCTGACTCTCCCCCTTTCTTCCCTTTCACTTTCCTCCTCCTCCTCTTCTTCCTTCTCCTTCCCTTCTCCACAGCGCACAGCCTCACGTCCTTTCTACTCGTCATGTCTTTTTCAATGTCTATTTTTTACCTCCTTTATGGCAACGTGTATTGTGTCCCGTGTCCTTTGCGTCAAGATGAAATTGTGTGTGTGTGTGTGTGTGTGTGTGTGTGTGTGTGTGTGTGTGTGTGTGTGTGTGTGTGTGTGTGTGTGTGTGTGTGTGTGTGTGTGTGTGTGTGTGTGTGTGTGTGTGTGTGTGTGTGTGTGTGTGGTTGTACTGAGTGATATTAGACAATGTACTAGTAATGTGTTAGTGTGTAGTGTGTTAGTGGGTCAGATACGAGTATATACGGTAATGTTAATGTATTAGTTTGGAAAGGTGATTTGTCTGCGTCTCTGGAGTTTATAAGAGGAAGTCTGTTGAGTGAACTGTGTATGAGGTATTACATTGGTTAGACTGATAGTGAAATGGTATATGATGTAGCTGTACTTAATGTTTGTATCTAATGGTTTATTTTTCATTCTTGCCATTTTGGGAATATTTAACTTTAATGTTAGAAAAATATTACGTTGTTTCTTGCTACAATATAATTTTTTATATTGTATATAAATCCTTCGGTCAATACTCTACTGTTACTATTATTATGAACTGACCACTGCAAATATTCATGACAGTCTGTTCATCTGCTTATCTCACCATGGAAATATAACTATTTTAATAAAAATAAAACCTTACGTCAATAAACTACTATTACTATTACTAATATGTACCAACCATTACAAACACTTTTACTGCGTTTTCATACGACATGTAAAACACTATTACTATTACTACTATGTACTGACCATCGCAAATATTCTCACTGCCATCTCACACCACATACACGTAAACCACAATCATTATGTACTAACCAATGCAAATACTCACGACACACTTTATATCTGCCTATCTCAATGTCATTCCCTTTATCTGAGGAAGATTCCCACGTGCCTCACCCTCTGTGCAATACCCGGCCTTGTGTTGTGTCACCCCTCAGTCAACATCCCTACAAACACGATATTCTTCCCTCTACAAATAAATGGCACAAGCTTACCTCGCCTCTAGCCTTTGCCTTTTACACCTGAGCGAGCACAGGTCTTTAGGTGTCTCTGTCTCGCTGTTTACAGTAGTACTCTTGCCTTTGTTTCGTCCTTCTGCCAGTGTTCCCATCAATCTATCCAAGCACCTTCTTTCTGTGGATAAATAAAGCACATTAATACACACTCTCTCTGTCTCCCTGTTTGTAGTAGTACTTGTCACTGTTTCGTCCTTCTTTTAATATTTCTATCTGTTTATCTATGTTTTTTCATCTGTGAATGAGCAGAACTATAATCTGTTTGATCCTGTTAATATTCCCATTAGTTCATTCACGTACATTCTTCCGTAAATGAACAAGATAAGATTAGTGATTGAATAAAGGAAGGATTGAGGGTGTGGAGTGATCTTGAGTTCAGTACGAGTATAAAGTCTGCAGTGGATAGTGAATTGAAATATTTTTAGCACGTACTGGGAAATTTGCGGAGGGAAGGAGTGAAGGACCAGGGAATTAATAAACAGAGAATAGGTAAGAAGGAGCTACAGTGTGGAATGCTAAATATTAAACACCAAATAAGAACATTAAAAAGAAAACCGCTAGAAGCCACGAATCCTACAAGTGGCAATCTCTTCATGAAATATTCCTAATACCCACCTGTCATCTCTGTCCATGAAGGTACCTAATCTCTTCCTTCAGACTGTACCCTCTGAGGCTACATTGCAAATAAGAAAGACACGTAAAAGTATACATGAATGAAAGGAGCATAACGTTGGATTCAGAACACGAAGAGATAGTGCAACGTAACAAGGCTTATTTGCTTATGTATTGTCTACTGGTATGCGTTGTATTGTCTTTATCTTGTGTACACCGAAGGCAATTAAGATACGAGGAGGTAATGAATTAAAGAAGTGAAGGGGAGCACTGCGCAGGCTGACACCGTGATTAATGAAGAGATAAAAGCAAGATTAGGAGATAACGTTATTCTTATCATTATTACTATGATTATTATTATTATTATTATTATTATTATTATTATTATTATTATTATTACTACTATTATTATTACTACTACTACTACTACTACTACTAGTACTACAACTATTATTAATACTACCACCACCGCTACTACTATTACTACTACTTTTTTTTTTTAACTATAGGTCTAGGGTCGAGGAAAACAAATAATTACATCAGCATAAAAATTAAATGAATAAATGAACGAAAGACGAATAACAATGGCTTGAGAAACACCAGGGGTTAAAATTTATTACTGCGTGTGTGTGTGTGTGTGTGTGTGTGTGTGTGTGTGTGTGTGTGTGTGTGTGTGTGTGTGTGTGTGTGTGTGTGTGTGTGTGTGTGTGTGTGTGTGTGTGTGCCTTTATTTTTCTGTCATATTTATTTATTTATTTATTTTTTGTCTGCTTTCTACTTATCTACCTTTCTTTGACCTCTTCC
>NC_087184.1:17550219-17557719 GCF_035594125.1 Scylla paramamosain
CTCTCTCTCTCTCTCTCTCTCTCTCTCTCTCTCTCTCTCTCTCTCTGTCTTTGTCTCTCACTCAATCTCCCTTTCTTCGTTTCTCTCTCTCACTTTCCTTCATTTCCATCCTCCTTTCTTATCCTTTGCTCCCTTTCTCTACCTATCTTCCTCACTCTCGTTTCTTTTTCCCTTTCACTCACTCCCTTTATCTCTCTTTCCTCCTTTCCCTCTTTCTCTCTCTTTCACTACTTTCCTCACTCTCATTTTTACCTCCCTTTTTCCCTCACTATCTTTATCTTTATCTGGCGAGGAATTAAATAGACGACTTCCACAAAATATGAGATAAGGATTTTGAACAAGTAGCGTAAACTGAAGAAGTGGGCGAAGGTGAAGAGTGACAAAGGCGAAAGACTGCGACTCCAGACTCCTGAGACACAAATGCACGTGGTTTAGGGAAAAAGTGGATGGAGATACAAACTCATGAAGACGAAAGAAAACTAAAGACTTAATATACAAACGAACTGAGATACAAACGAACGAGATCTAATGAAAAGTATAGATGACTAACAAAGAAGAAAGACAATGATGAAAGACTAAAGACTTCTGAAACACAAACGAACGGGGTCTGAGGAACGAGTAGACGAAAATTCAAACTAACGAGGATGAAAGACCACAACTAAAAACCTCAGAGACAAAAACACAAGGTCTAAAGAAGCAGTGGACGAAAATACAAAACTGATAAAGAGGAAAGACAACAACTAAAGACTCTTAACACACAAAAGCAAGCATCTAAGACAGCCACTCTCCTTCAGCACCATCACAATGAAGGTCCTCGCCGTGGTTCTGTGCCTCGCCGCCGCCGCCTCCGCCCGGATGGCCTACGTTTTCTCAGACGGGTACCTGGACATCCTTGGCGCCGAACCCGTGCAAAACTTCGACTGCGTGGGGCGTGCTTATGGCTACTACGCTGACGTCTCCACTGACTGCCGGGTCTTCCACGTCTGCCTGCCTATCACTGACGACGCAGGGGAGCTGGCGGAGACTGCCCACTTCTCCTTCTTCTGCGGCAACCAGACGATCTTCAGCCAGGAATCTCTTACATGCGCACACTCAGACCTTGCCTTCCCGTGCGCCGAGGCTGAGTCACTTTATGAATCATCCAATGCAGACTTCGGTGTGATCCCAGAAGAGAATCAGTAACTCTCGACCGCTTCCTGACGCTTCCCATGTACAGCCCGTGTGTTTGTTGCATTCCATTAATAAAAGAGCAATTTTTTGTATTCATTTCCAGTCTTAATGATCCATCTAAGGAGACGCGAGCATGGTGAGGTGAGGGGAGGCTAGAAGGGGCGGGGCGAGGCGAGGCGAGGCGTGTCTGGTCTGGTAATGAAGGTGATCTATTATGAATCTGTTATTGTTTAGCTTCCAGTCTTATCCTTCCTCTGTGTTGCTCCTATTCTCTTACCGCCTTCTCATCCTCCTCCTACTCCTTCTCCTCCTCCTACTCCTTGTTCTTGTGCTATTCTTGCTTTATATTTCTTTTTTTTTCCTTACTCCTCTTCTTCGTCTTCGTCTTCTTCTTCTTCTCCTCCTCTTCTTCTTCTTGCCCTACAGTTCCTATATAATCAAGAACTAAGATTGTTATCGCTTGTTATTCTTCTTGATTCTTTGTTATTTCTCCGTAAAAAAATTTATAATCATCTTTCCTTTCTTCATTTCTGTCTGTCTGTCCGTTTCTATGACTCTCTCTCTCTCTCTCTCACTCTCTCTCTCTCCTCTCTCCTCCTCTCTCTCTCTCTCTCTCTCTCTCTCTCCTCTCTCTCTCTCTCTCTCTCTCTCTCTCTGTGCTGGTTAAAAAGCCTGAAGGTCAATAGGAAAATATTGCCCAACTCTTCTCTCCTCCTTCTCCTCCTCCTCTCCCCTTTCACCCTCCTTTCGCCTTTCACTTATCGTATTCTTCCTTCCCATTTACACCCACTCCCCCCTTCTCTCTCTCGTCTCTCTCTCTCTCTCTCTCTCTCTCTCTCTCTCTCTCTCTCTCTCTCTCTCTCTCTCTCTCTCTCTCTCTCTCTCTCTCTCTCTCATGTTTATGGTCACATGAGTAATGAGAGATGTGCTTTGTAACCTTGAGAAGAAGGATGAGGAGGAGGAGGAGGAGGAGGAGGAGGAGGAGGAGGAGGAGGAGGAGGAGGAGGAGGAGGAGGAGGAGGAGGAGGAGGAAACTCTGAATAACAAGTGAATATCTTGCTATATCTATGCACGTACGCCTCATCATCATCTCCTCCTCCTCCTCCTCCTCCTCCTCCTCTTGCTCCTCCTCCTCCTCCATTACCTGCCTCCTTCACCTGCAGCCAATTAAAGGGTTATCACTGATCACCTGAGGGAGTTAATTAAGGGTAAAAAAAATATATTCAAAGCCTTGCAGTGCATAATTATCTTAAGTATATAATATATTACTACTAATCGTTCTTTCTTTGTGTTCCTTTACCTTCCCTCTGTTTTGGGAAAGGGAGGGAGGGAGGGAGGGAGGGAGGAGGGAGGGAGGGGGAGGGGGAGAGAGAGAGAGAGAGAGAGAGAGAGAGAGAGAGAGAGAAGAGAGAGAGAGAGAGAGAGAGAGAGAGAGAGAGAGAGAGAGAGAGAGAGAGAGAGGATGATGGTAGAGAAGAAATGCAAAGACGGAAGGAAAGGGAGATGAGGGAGAGAATGAGAGAAGTTATGAAGAAAAGGGAGAAGGGAAGATAATGGAAAGAAGAAAAGAAAAGGAAGGTAGAGTAAAAGAAAGAGGGGAGATAGAGGGAAGATGGATAAAAGGAAGGAAAGAGAGATAAAAGTAAAAATAGGAGAGAGGTTGGACAGAAGAAAAAAGGAAGATAGAGTCAAGAAAGAAAGAAGAGAAGAAGAGGAAGATATAGAAGGTATGAAGGAAATGAGACAGTAAAGAAAGGAGAGAGAGAAAGAAGGAATAATGGTAAAGAAGTAAGGAAGGATGGAAGGAGTGAAAGGGAGATAGGGAGATGAAGAGACGAAAATAAAGATGGAAGCAGAGGAGGAAGATAATAAAGAATGACAAAATATCCGTGGGGACTCATCTTCCTCCTCCTCCTCCTTTCCTTCCTCTATCTTCTTCTCTTCCTCCTCCTGTAATTTCTTTTTTTCTCTCCTCGTTATCCTCCTCACCACACACACACACACACACACACACACACACACACACACACACACACACCTCGTAGAAACAATTATCAGGGTTACACAGGTAAGACATTCACACAAAGACGTGGCGATAAAGAATAACGGTCCGGAGGTTGGGTTAGGCAGAGGCGTCTGAGGGAGAAGGGAAGGGAAGGGAAGGGAAGGGAAGGGAAGGGAAGGGGAAGGAGGGAAGCATCACGGGGTCAGGTCAGGTTCGGTCAGGTCAGATTAGGTCAGGTACCTCCCTAGGTCAGTCCCCCGCAGGGTGTATGTACGAGTATGTTTGTATGTACTGTCATTACTTCTAAGGTGTGAAATGGATGGGTCGACGAGAATACGGGAATGATTACAGGTTACTGGAGACCTTAGCGAACCGGCCTCACCTTTTGTGCCGGGGAGAAGGGAGGAATATTGCTTCAAACTAAGACTACTATTATTTTGCTTCTATTCAGGACTATTATTCGTATTCTGCTGGGAACAGGGAGGGAATTTGCTTCTATCCAAGACTACTATTATTTTGCTTCTATCAAAAACTATTATTTGTATTTTTGCCGAGAAGAGGGAAGGGATTTTGCTTCTATTCAAGACTACTATTTGTATTTTGCCGGGAATATTAGAGGAAATTTGCCTCTAAGACTATCATTCGTATTTTAAGAGCTAACCGACCCACTATGCAACTATATACTCCGCTGCGATTCAATAAAGCAGTGTTCTCAAGTCATACAGCATACGAATACATGAAAACAAGGGAACAAGGAAGAGATTTTGCGTATTATAACACAAGAGAAAGAGAAAGGGAGAGGAGCGATTGACAGGAAGGTTATAAGGGAGAGTAAGAATTAGGGTTGTAAAGACGAGAGAGAAAGAGAAAGAAAGTAAGGATTAGTTAATAGGTTATAATAGAGAAATAGTATTGAGATCATAAGGTAAATAGCACGAACCATAATATAAGACAGAAAAGGGAAGTAAGGATTAGTTAACAGGAAGATTTATAAATGAAAAGAACAGAAATTATATAAAAGTGAGAGTTATTAGTTATAGCAAAAGTTTAAGAGTGCAAGGTAAAGTTAAGAGGAAGTTACTAAAGAGCTTAGGTATTAAAAGGGTAATAAGAGGGAGATGGATAAAAGGAAGGGGGGAAGACAAAGGGACAAAGGGAAGATATTGAAAGGTTTGCTGATTTCTCACGTTATTTGAGCCACCTTCCTTTGTGTGTGTGTGTGTGTGTGTGTGTGTGTGTGTGTGTGTGTGTGTGTGTGTGTGTGTGTGTGTGTGTGTGTGTGTGTGTGTGTGTGTGTGTGTGTGTGTGTGTGTGTGTGTGTGTGTGTGTGTGTGTGTGTTCGTGGGATTAGTAACGGGGAGGTATTCTGCGTTTATCTAAGACTACTACTACTACTGCTGTTTACATTTATATCCTGCTCCTGTCAAGTCACACACACACACACACACACACACACAAAATATATAAAAAAAAATCAAATACTGCTTCCTACTGATTCCTCCTCCTCCTCCTCCTCCTCCTCCTCGTGTCCCTTCATATTAGCCACTTAACCTCAAAATTACCCATATATACCTCGGGCGTCGGGAGGCGGAAGTCACGGTCACTGGAGGAGGAGGAGAAGAAGGAGGAGGAGGAGAAGAAGGAGGAAGAAGAGGAGGGGGAGGAAGCGAAAAGAGACGGAGAAGGAGAGAGATAAAAAAAAAGGTATTTGTGATGACTTTAGCACGAGGACGAGTCTCTGTCTTCCTCTCTCTCTCTCTCCCTCTCTCTCTCTCTCTCACTCTCCCTCTCTCTCTCTACTCTCCCAGCCCCTCCAGGTATATAAGGGGCATCCAGTCCTTTCAGTGTCGTCAGTTCATTCCAGCACCTCCTCCAGTGAGTACCGCCTCCTCCTCCTCCTTCTCCTCCTCCTCACGAGTCACGATCCCAGCCTTCACGATCTGCGCGGCCTCCACCATCTTCCCACGGATTCACTTTCTACGCGAGTCGTCTTCTTAGTCTTCTTCGTTTTCTTTGCTGTCGTTTTCTCTTTCTTCAGCTTCTTTTTCCAATTCGTTTTCTATGCATTTCTTTTTCGCCTTTGTTTTCTTCTTTCGTCTTCTTTGCCATCGTCCTCGTTTTCGTCTTTTCGTCACCATTGTCTTCTTGTGCTTTTTCTTCTATTCCTTTGTAATTTTCATCCTTATTTGAAGGTTTCATGTTTTTTTTCCATTATCCTCTTCTTTCCTATCTGCTCTTTTATTTTTATCCTGTTCTTTGTGCTTTCATACACTTTCCTTCTCTTCTTTCACCACCACCACCACCAACAACAACAACAATTCCCTCTCCTCCTCCTCCACCGTCACCACCACCACCACCACCACCTCCTTTTCCTCCATCTCTTCTCTCCCATTCATTCCTTCCTTAACCCCTTCAGCACATTTGCCTAAGAATGTTCCCACGCCTCATCACTTGTAAACACACTCAAACACGCGGCCTCTCCCTATGACCTTGTGTGTGTGTGTGTGTGTGTGTGTGTCTAAGTGTGCGTGTGCGGGAGTCATTAGCGTGAAGGACTTTCTAACACCTACGATGAAGAGAGTAATAACAGTAAGGGTCGGCAGGGTTCCTCAGTGTGATAGTAAACTTAAGTCCTTTCATTCATTCGATCTCTCCTTTACTTCTAACCTGACCTAACTTCACCACTCTCTCCCACTCCAGAACACAATGAAGGTCCTCGCCGTGGTTCTGTGCCTCGCCGCCGCCGCCTCCGCCCGGATGGCTTACACCTTCTCAGACGGGTACCTGGACATCCTTGGCGCCGAACCTGCCCAGAACTTTGACTGCGTGGGTCGCCCTTACGGCTACTACGCTGACGTGCCCACGGACTGCCGGGTGTTCCACGTGTGCCTGCCCATCAATGACGAGGCGGGAGAGGTGGTGGAGACTCATCACTTCTCCTTCTTCTGCGGCAACCAGACAGTGTTCAGCCAGGAATCCCTCACGTGCGCCCATCCACAGGAGGCCTTCCCCTGCGCCGAGGCCGAGTCTCTCTACGACTCCTCCAACGCAGACTTCGGAAAGATCCCCGAGGAGAATTTGTAACGACCATCCCCATCCCGATGCCGCCCCCCCGCCCCGCCTCGCCCCTCACCTCTCTCCTTCTTCCTCCATGCTGTACATCGCTAAGCCATATTAAAAGTACATGTTGAATATCTGTGCCTCTCTCTTCTCCCGTGCTGTGATGTCTGCTGTGACGCCGTGACATCTTTTGTGACCTATTCTGTGACGCTGTGACATCTCCTGTGATACTATATCCTCCGTGACGCTGTGACCTCTACGACGCTGTGACATCCCTTGTAGCCCCGAAACATCCTGTGTGATGTTGTGACCTCCTCTGTGACTCTGTGACATCCCTAGAAACGCTCTGACATCCTTTGTGACGCTGTGACCTCCTTTGGCATTCCTTGTGACATCCTCCATCACGCTTAGACATCTCCTGTGACGCTGGAATTTTTTCTGTGATGCTGTGGTGTCCTCTGGCTCCTTGTGCACCTCAGAGACCCAGTATGATAGTTTTCTAAAGATAAAGTGAAGGAAATCCAGTGCTATTTATTCGTTATGTGATCAGAGACTATTACTGTATTATGCAGAGACGAAAAACAGACTGCAGTGTAAATCTTTCCTAGGGGACGTAAGGTACAGGTCTCTTGTACCGCCAAAGACCTCACAGACAGCCTTCCACTGCCTTCAGAATGCCAAAAAAATATATATAAACTGAAGGCACAACTCTTCACTGCCTTCCAGATGTCAAAAATACATAAAAACCTCACAACTCAACCTTTCACTGCCTTTAGAATGTCAAAAATATACAAAAATTACGCAACTCAACGTTTCACTGTCTTCAGAATGTTAGAAAGGCTAACAGACACACAGACGCAGCCTTTCACTATTTGTTTACGGTGGAAACACATACAAGCTTCACAGACACGGCCTTTCACTGCTATATGCAAAATTCAGACACAAACTTTCACTCCTTGGTTTAGAGTAAAGACGCATAAATATATATATTCTTCTTGGACGCAGCGTTTCACTGTTTGCTTAAGATTAGAACAAGCTAAAATGCGAAAAATGCACGAAAGCTTCACAAATACAGCTTTTCATTGCTTAGTCTGCTTAAAATGCTAGAAAATCATGTAAAATTCACATACCCAAACTTCCACTGCCTTCAAATTCCCAGAAACCTCACAAATTTCACCCTTCACTAGTTTAAGTTAACTTTTTCACTGCGACATGCAAAAATTCACAACGTATATAATATTCATGAGCATCTACAGGAAAGAAAG
>NC_087184.1:17562719-17575219 GCF_035594125.1 Scylla paramamosain
ATAAGACAGGAAGAGGAAGAGAAATGGATGGTCTTAGGAGATGAAGGAGAAGAGAAGAGCGAAGACGAGACACTGAAAAAGAGGAAGAAAACTGAAGGTTGCCATGGGAGAGAAGAGAAGAGGAGACACTGAGAAGAGAAGGAATAAGAGATAAGGGGAGAGGAAAGCAGGTTGGTAAAGGAGAAAAGGAGATAATGATAAGGATGAGAATAAGAGGAATGAGGGAGAAGACTAAAGGTTGATGAAGGAGAGTAAGGAAGAGGAAAAGGAGGCAGTGAGGAGGGAGAAAATCTGAAATAACAAAAAGAGAATGGGATAAAAAGGATTGATTGAACGCTGAATGACAGAAATAACGCTGGAAATTAGAAAAAAAAAAAATATGTTGATGTCAATTCTGAACGCTGGAAGAATTAAGTAAACTTGAAAATTAGAAGAATATTAACTCCTAACACTTTACTAAAGAATATTTACATTAATTCTAGGATACTTCAGATAAATGACGATGGAAATTTAAGAGAATATTCACGGTAATTCTGAACGCTAAAAGAAAGATATAAACTTAGAAATTAGAAGAACATTAACACCCAACCCTGGACGAGATGATAATTACTCTAATTCTAGGATAGTTAAGATAAATATCGCTGGAAATCCGAAAGTATATTTATTCTAGCAGTGTTAAATGAGCGAAAAAATGTTTACGTTAATTCTGAACGCTGGAAATTGGAAAAAGATTAACTCGAACACGATCAAATGAACGAGAGATCGTCAACTTTAATTCCACGATACTAAGAGGAACAACACTGGAATCTGAAGTGCAATAAGTCACAAAACCGTCAGTGATGAGGCAGGGGTGACGTAAGGTCTGCACTGCACACACACAACACACACAGGGCACCATATTGAGGCTAATGCTTGGGTGTGGGGCTCGTGTGTCGGCAGGGGCGCCCCGTGGTCTGCCCGGCGCAGCAAGGTTACCTGAATCCCTTTCCACATATTTCTCATTTACACACCCCTCCTTTCTCCTCTTACCCTCGCCTCTTTCTCTGTTCTTCCTCTTCTTTTTCCCATTCTCCTTTTTCTTCTGTTTAGTGCCTTACTTGTGTCTTAGTTTTTTTTTATCTATTATCTCTTATTGTTTCTTATATTTATAGTTATCCTTCTTCTTCTCCTCCTCCCTATCTTTTTTCTTCCTGCCTACCCGTTCATCTCCCTTGCCTTTTCTTTTTCTTTCTTTGTTTCCATTTCTCCCCCTTTCTCTCGTCCCCTTCCTATTATTTTTGTGTGATTGCTATCTTCCTTCACTTCCTCTTCCTTTTTTTCCATTTCCTTTTTTTTTCTTCCCTTCTTGTACATCCCCTCTTCCTCCTTCCTTCCTTTACCTTCCCTCTCATGTACCTCAGCCTCCCCTTGTCTCATCCTTCTCTCCCTCTCCCCTTCCTTCCTTCCTTTATTCCCGTTCTTACCCATTCTGTCTTCCTCCTTCCTCCCTCTCTCTTTCTCCCCGGCAACTCCATCATTCTCTCCCTTCCTAGCTCCTACCCTCCCTAATAACTCCCCCTCCTCACTCTCTCCCTCCCTCTCCCTCCTTGCGTCACTTTCTCTCTCTGCCTCGTGGTGCTGAGTCACGCTGGTCAAATGAGAGTGAGAATGAGGCTTGTTCCTCTCCCTTTGCAAATCTTATTTTCTCTTTTTTCTCTTCTCTTCCTTCTTTTTCTAGTTTCTTTACCTTTCCCTGTCCTCTCCTCTCCTTTCCTTCTCTCCCTATTCTCCCCTTTTCTTTCACTGTTGCTTTTTGTGTTTCTTTTCTCGTTTTTCATCTCCTCTTCTCTCCCTTTTTATTACTCCCTTGTCTTATCTTTTCATTCTCTCTTCTCCTTTTTAGTGTTTCTCTTTTCTCTTGTCTTATTATCTCTTCTCTTCCCCTTCCCTTTCCGGTTCTATTTTCTCTTCACTTTTCCTCCTCTCTCATCACCTCTTTCCGCTCCTCATCTCCCATTTTCTTTTCCTTCTCTACTTCTCTCTTCTCTTTCCTCTCATCTCTTCTCCCGTCATCTCCTCTCACCTCCATTCCTTCTCTTCATTTCTCTCTTCTCTTTCCTTTCCCTCACCTACTCTCTCCTCACCCTCACCTCCCCTCCCACCACCCCTGTCCCATTCTCTCTATCCGTCTCTCTCCTCCTCCTCCTCCTCCTCCTCCTCCTCCTAAGCGGTCATTCTTACGGTACTCAAGGCGATTACTGTATTTTATGATAATTATTGTGCAAGTAATTAAAGATAAGTGGCGTGGGGGATGGTCAAGGTGGAATGCATACGTATACTTACTAATAAGTTAACGGATACTGGTTGGAGAGAAGAAGAAAAGGGGTGAAGGAAGACTATGCCATAAATCAAGCACGGCCTACCTGCGTGTTGATGACTGGTAAGTGTGTGTGTGTGTGTGTGTGTGTGTGTGTGTGTGTGTGTGTGTGTGTGTGTGTGTGTGTGTGTGTGTGTGTGTGTGTGTGTGTGTGTGTGTGTGTGTGTGTGTGTGTGTGTGTGTGTTGTGAAGAATGTTAATGAGTTTAGGGTATTGTTGTTTTCAAATGATGATTGAAAGGGTAGAGAGAAAGTGATGGAGGTAATGAAGGTATACAGGAAATACGGAGACACAGGAATTATGCGAACGAACATACAAGAATGCGAAAACACAAAAGACATAAATACAGATTGAAAAGGTGTGTGTGTGTGTGTGGTGTGCAGAATGTTAATAAGATATAGGCATTGTTCGTATATAATGGTGACTGAAGGAGTAGAGAGAAAGAAGGATGGAGATAATACATTGGAATACAGGGATTATACGAAATAGAAAGTTAGATTGCGAAATGTTAATGATGTATAGAGAAATACAGGCATACATGAATACGAGAAATGCAAGGATATATAGAAATGCATTGAATACAGGAATACTGGAATACGGAACTTCATTAATGGAATGATAAAAAAAAGAAAAGAAAAAAATGTGAAACAGTAGAAGGTTAGAGGAATAAATAAGAAAACAATAAGGAAGAAATACAAAACATATATAAATAAAAAAAACAAAAAGAGAGAAATATTCAGAAATTCATATGCAAAAATACAAAAATACCAAGAAACAAAAAAACACAACGATAAAAGAATAAATATATGAAAATAAGGAATAAGAAAGAGCAAGTGTAAAGAGAAGGATACATCCGACAGAAAAATAAAGAAAACACAAGAATAAAGAAAAGATGATGACAGGATAAGAAAGAGAAGATTAAAGAAAAAAAAAAGTAGAGAAGATAAGCCTGTGAGAAGAATAAAGAATAACACAGAAATAACAAAGAACAAAAGCACAGAGAGAGAGAGAGAGAGAGAGAGAGAGAGAGAGAGAGAGAGAGAGAGAGAGAGAGAGAGAGAGAGAGAGAGAGAGATGAGCTTAAGATAATAGAGAAGATTACAGTACTCAGGGAGGCAGATTACGCACGGGTGACCTTGGGCCGAGCAGCGCGCGTCACAAGGGTTCCGCTCCGGTGATTTATGACGCGTGATTCTTTACCTTCCCGCGCCGAGGACTTAATGAGGCGTTTGTTTACCTGCAGGGGACGACACTCGCTACCTCATTACTTAAACCTATAACTCATCTTAGTGACAATTTTTTTTTTTTAATGTATTAACCTAACCTAACCTATTCTAACCTTAGTGGGAATTAGTGCGTTTAATGTATTGTTTAACCTAACCAAACCTAACCTAATCTAACCCAGCTTACCCTAATCTAACTTAACCTAACCTATTCGCAAGGTTATACGTGTTATTCTTTATGTAAGAAGGCCAAGGAGGATTAAAAAGTTTGAATAAAAAAAAAAGGCTCACTGAAATACCAGTTCCCATACAGATATCAGATAGAATGATAAAGAAACCGAAGATAAGATTTCGTAAATAATCGTAATCGTCCTCTTTCCTCTCTTCCTTCTCCTCTTCCTCCTCCTTTTCCTCTACCACGACCACCACCACCACCAGCACCACCACCCCCTCTTCTCATCAGCTGGCCCAACCTGCGATCACCTTGAGGAGCTGGTGCCTAATTGTCTCCCCTTAAGGAAGCCAATGATAATTACCACCCACGGGGAATAAATCATGACCAAGGCTGCCCACACACCTCGCCCCTCGCCACCTCACGCCCCATTACCTGGTGAATCATTGTGTTACTTTCCTCTACCCCACACCTGTGCCTTTCTGGACTGACAGACGAACAGACGGAGATATGGATGCACTGACAGATAGATAGATAGATACACACAGGCATAAGAACAGTCCCATGCCTACCACTGCCTATCTGATTAATCAAACAAACATGTAATACAGATGTGAAAGAAAGAAATAAGTTCCATCCAGCTTCACTTCCTGTTATGATGCATTCAGTTACGTAAGAATGTCATTTTTACTGCCTTCACTTCATTAACTAGACCTGTTCCTATCTTATTTGATTTAAGTGTATTTTAGTGAAAGTAAAGGTGAGAGGAATGAATGGGAAGCATGACAACACACCCACAAAAAAGAGAAAAGAGAAAAAAAGTGGAATAAAAAATGTAATGAGATACAGAGGGGAAGGAGAGGGGAGGGGGAAAAGGAATGGAGGAAAAAACAGTTGTAAGAGGAATGAATGAGAGGCGAGGCAGGTGAGGCGAGGCAGGAAAACTGGTCTGACGGGTCTTCTTCTCTGACCAGTCTGCCTGCCTGTCTGTATGTATGTATGTCTGTCTGTCTATTACTTCCGTGTTGCTATCTACACTATTTCAACTTATGCTAATAGTTAAATTTGCCCAAAATTTGCATGTCTGTTTATGTATCTGTCAGATATAGTTTTGTTACCTGTCTGTCTGTCTGTCTGTCTATCTATTGCATTGTCACTGTCTACATCCTTTCAGCTGATGGTCTGTTGTCTAGTTGAATTTTGTCTGTCTGTCTGTCTGTCTGTTTCAATTATTGTTTTGTTACCTGTGCCTGTCTGTCTATCTGTCTGTCTGTCTGTCCGTCTATTGCAGTGTTTCTATCTATACCCGCTAAGTAATCCTGTCAATCTAGCGTGCGTGCGTGAAGAATTTAGGTGGTATGTCAAGTATTTCCTGTTATATTCTGCTTCTTTGTTTTATTTTCTTGTGCATGTGTGTGTGTGTGTGTGTGTGTGTGTGTGTGTAATCGCCATGACTGTATTTTCTGTTGTCTTGATGTGCGCGGCAATCCATTATGTACGTTTTTTTTAAACTATGTACGTTTCCTATTCCCTCTCTCTTACCTGTGTGTGTTTGTGTGTGTGTGTTTTGCCACTTTTTTTGCTTCAAGGTCAGTCGCGTTTCACCTGCGTTGCCTTGAACTCCCCAAGGTCGGCTACCACGAGGCTGTTCTGTACCCATCAAGGCTCGCAGGACCTGCCCTCAAGTACCGAGACACGGGGCGCCGCGTGAGGAACCCTAATAAAGAGAGGGGTGATTATTTTAAAGGGCCGCTGCGGTGTTGTAACATGGGGAGCTTGACTGATTTGAAGCGCTGCAATAAGAGATATGTGGCGATAGAGGGACTGAAGAGGATATGATGAAGTAACAGAAAGACGGACAGACAGGTGGGCAGAGAGGTTATGTGGTGATAGAAATATTGAAGATGATGTGATTATTAACAGACTGACAGACAGACAGGTTTTGTGGCAATGGAGTGAATGAAGATGTGATGATCTAACAGACGGACAGGCAGACAGACGAACAGACAGGTAGGCAGAAAGATGGACAGACAGAGACAAACGAACAGGCAGGCAGATAGATAGAGTGACAAAAAGACAGACAGACAGACAAAGACATATAAAGTAAAAAGAAAACGTTTGTATCTAATTATTATTGAATTATTATCAATTAAACTTACTGAAATGAGAAACAAAGGAGAAAGAAAAGAAGATAAGCTGAAGAAAAAATAAATAAAACTGACATTGCTTCATATATCATAATTCTTATAACAAAATGAAGATGAGCTTGAGATGTCAGTATTCCTAATCCACCAAGATAATAAACATAAAGGACACGTGATATTAACTATTCCAAATCATAAGAGAAAGAAGAAAATCCCACAAATTCAAGCATTGCATCCCGGAACCATGAGAGAGAGAGAGAGGAGAGAGAGAGAGAGAGAGAGAGAGAGAGAGAGAGTAGAGGAGAGAGAGAGAGAGAGAGAGAGAGAAGAGAGAGAGAGAGAGAGAGAGAGAGAGAGAGAGAGAGAGAGAAATCAACAACAAGGTGCAAGTATCCCATTAATCAGTGAACATATATTAACTAGGTATTTTCCATGCAAAGAAAAGAAAAAAGTCTCCAAACTTAAGCATCACATCACAAAACCACGAAAAAAATAAATAAATAACTAAGACGCAAATATATTAGTCAATCAATGAATATAAAAGGATACAAGGAATCAGCCAACTATTTCCAACCATAAAATAAAAGAAAAAGAAGAGAAAAATACCCGACATGACTTCAGCATCGCCTCCCCCCCAACGCTTGCACGGGACTTGAAGAGTTACCGCGGGAGTTTCTCTTATTAGCATTTCTATTACCTATGAACACTTGACGGCTGCCTCTTGTGTTGTGCTGCGTTGTGCTCCCTCCGCTCCCCCATACCACAATACACCCCAGTAAAAATGCCTCAATGAATTGCCTTTTTTATATAATTTTTCGAGGCGCATTGTAAATATTAGCTTGTGTTTTAACGGAACCTGACTTTTTATCATTTTTTTATCATTTTTTCTTACTGCACGTTGGGTCAATAGGTTTTCTCTCTCTCTCTCTCTCTACTCTCTCATCTCTCGCTCTCTCTCTCTCTCTCTCTCTCTCTCTCTCTCTCACTCACTACGGAAGCGCACAATCAGCGGAGCGCGGCGGGTTGAGGGAAGGCGAAGACGGAGGGCGAGGGGAAGGAATGCGGGGAGAGGGTGGCGGGTGATGGCTGGCTGGGAGGGTGCTGAGGGGGCGGTGAAGAGGAAGAGTCTTCGTGACAGCCTTGGTCGTGGCACAGAAAGGTATAGAGGCGGCCTTGACGGGGGCGATGTCACCGTTTACTGAGAGGAGGAGGAGATGGAGATGGAGGAACACGAAAGAGAACAAAGGAGGAGCTAACATCTGTAAATTTCTTGAGTTTTTTACGAGGCTGTTTATGATGAAATGTAGGTGGGTGGGAGATACAGGAGGGGGATGAGGCATAGGAAGAAGAGGAGAAGAGAAGGAGGAAGATAAAGGAAGAAGAAGTAACTGTAAATTTGTAAAGTCTCTTACGAGTATGTTAACGATAAGATGTATAGGTAGATAATTAGACTGGTAGAGAGGTAGGCGGGTAGGAGGAGGAAGAGCAGAAGGAGGAGGAAAAAGAGGAAGAGGAGGAGGAGGAGGAGGAGGAGGACCTACTTGTCTTAATGTGACTAGCCATCCATCATTTCATTGGGCCTATGAAATTAGTTTTTAGGTGGAAAAAAAAAAAAACTAGGGTGATTCAAGGGCGTAGGAAGAGAGACCTACTGTGTGTGTGTGTGTGTGTGTGTGTGTGTGTGTGTGTGTGTGTGTGTGTGTGTGTGTGTGTGTGTGTGTGTGTGTGTGTGTGTGTGTGTGTGGAGAAAGAAGCGCCAAGGGTCAAGGCTGGTGGGGTAAACACGCTATAATGAACCTTACGATGATTACCAGCCGGCGCATGGGAAGGAAGAAGAAAGGAGGAGATGAGAGGGAGGGAAGGAGGGAGAGAAATGTGCTTGTGTCTGTTTTGTTTCACTACATGCTTTGCTATTTTTGATCTTCTCTTCTTCCGTCAGGTTTACTTTACTTGATTATGTGAGTAGTTTGTCTGTCTGTCTGTCTGTCTGTCTGTCTGTCTGGCTGTTTGTCTGTCGTTTCTTGTTTATCTGTTGGTGTGTATGTTTCTCTCAGTTGATTTTCTGTGTAGTTTGTCTGTTTGTCTGTCCGTCCGTCCGTCTGTCATTGTTTGTCTGTTTGTCTGCCCGTCCGTCCGTCTGTCATTGTTTGTCTGTTTGTCTGTCCGTCCGTCCGTCTGTCATTGTTTGTCTGTTAGTGCGTATGTTTATCTGTCTACAGTTGTTTGTATTTTGTATGGAATTTTAATGTGTATCGGACTGAACTCAACCAATGAGAAAGAAAAAACGAGAATACCAGTGAAAAATTTGATCATACGAACACATACATACTCGTACACGTTCACTAATTCAATGAGAAAAAAATAAATAAAAAAATAAATAAATAAATCTTAAACTTTGACCATATCTTTACAATTTCAGCACAGTAAAAGTGAAGCCATACACGTAGAGTATTTAAACAACTCAATATATTCCAGCACATCACACATAACTGGTCACTGTAAATAAGAAGACCTAACACAACTTTTTATGTATATATATTTTTTTCTAATTAAGCAAAGACTAATCCATCTTCCCTCACAGATTCCTTTCACTCCTACTTTCATACCCCTCCCATCCTTACTCTTCTCTCCCCTCCCTGCTAGAACGCTTTGCCTCTCTCCAAGCCTCTCTTTTCCTCCTACTCCTCCTTTCTCCTTACTTTCCTCCCTCCTTTTCTCTCCCTTCCAGAGCATCTCCCTCCTGACACCTTCTCTTTTCCTCCTCTCTCTCTTTCCCATCCTTCCTTCCTCCAATTTCTTCCTCCATAACCTCTTTTTTCCTTCTCTCTCCCTTTCCTTTTTCCTCCCTGCCAGCATCCTCTTTTCCTTATCACTCTTCTTTTCTTTATCCTTTTCTCTCATCTTCCCTCCTTCTCTCCCTTCATTTACCCTTTCTCCAATTCCCTCTTTCACAACCTCGTTTCCTTCCCCTCCCCTTTTCCTAATCTCTCCTCCCCACTCTCCTTCCTTTCCTCTCCATTTCTCCCTCCTTTTCCCTCCATCTCTCCCTTTCCCCCTTCCTCCCTTCATTTTCCTCCTCAAAAACATAATTTTCCTTCCTCTGTCCCTTTCCTTTTCCTCCCCTCCTCTCTCCTCCCCATTCTCTTTTCCCTTCTAATCCTTCTCTGTCTTCCTCCTCCCTCTATTTCAGCACCCTCTTTTTCTCTCCCTCTCTCCTCAATCTCTCTCTCTCCCAACTCTCACTTCCAACGCGCCCCTTCCCTTACCTGGCTAGAATACACACACCGGGCGCCCATTAATTACTCCTTACCTGGCGAAGCGGAAAAATTGGTGGGGAAACAGGGGATAGAGAGAGAGTGGGAGGGAGAGAGGGAGAGGGAGAGAGAGGGAGAGGATGAGAGGGTATGTAGATAAGTGTGTTTTTAATGTGCCTGAGAGGTTAGGAAAGATGGAGGAGGAGGAGGAGGAGGAGGAGGAGGAGGAGGAGGAGGAGGAGGAGGAGGAGGAGGCCTAGATAAAGATAAAAATAGAAAAAATAACATTTAAGAGAAGGACGCAAGGATAATGATGATGATGATGATGATTATTATGATTATGATAAAAGGAGGAGGAGGAGGAGGAGGAGGAGGAAGAAGAGGAGGAGATAACAACACACGTATAACAGTAAGACAAGGCCGTGGTGTTCATTACTATTCAAAAATAATACAAACGACAAAATTACAGGTTTAAATTAACGAAAAAAAAATAAATAAATAAAAGAATAAAAAACTCCACCTTAATATACCACACAAAAATAAAAATCACCAACTGTAATAATATTGAAGGTTAAAATAAAATAAGAAACAAAAAATATTCCCTGTTTTCTTTTTCCCCTTTCAATGATAAAATAAAGAAAATACGAGTTACAGGTGGGGAATATTTACGTTTTCTTTACGTCCGAACGGTTTAGGCAAGTCACCCCTGTCCCGTTTTCTTTGACGAGTGACAGCTACGTTGATTTTTTCCAGTCACTTTCTGCCGCTCGTGTGACCTTGAGAGAGAGAGAGAGAGAGAGAGAGAGAGAGAGAGAGAGAGAGAGAGAGAGAGAGAGAGAGAGAGAGACTCCATATTAGGAATCCTCACATTTTTTCCCACGACCTACCTACTTACTTCCTTTCCTCTCCCTTTCCTCCCTCCCCTCTCCTCCCCTCTCTCTCTCTCTCTCTCTCTCTCTCTCAGATGATGCTGCGGTGTGGAGGGGTCGTAATGGAGGTCGTGGCGGGGTCGTGGCTGGCGGGGGTGGGGGGCGAGGGCAACAATAGGGGGTCACAAAGGTCAGGCGAGGTCAGGAGTCCCGCCCGGGTCGTGAGGACAAAACACATTCGCTGCTTTTGTGTTATGAAGTGTACCGTTTTTATGAGAGCCTTCCCTGACTGCAAATGTTGTGACCTAAGTGGCTGTTACCCCCCTCCCTTCCTCCCTCCTTACTCTCTATCCTCCTTCCCTCCCTCTATCTTTCCCTGCCTCTCTCTATCTCTTTCTCCCTCCCTCCCTCCCTCACCTTCTTGCTAACGGGTTGGATTTGAGAAAGTAAGAACTGTAGAACTTGTGAACGTTAGAACAGGCGAGCATAAGAACACGGGAATATAATAACCTAACTTTAGAAGATAAGAAGATAAGGGAAGCTGCAAGAAGTCATCAGGCCTACACGTGGCAGTCCCTGTACAAAACATGCCTACCTATTCCCACCTATTATCCTCATCCATAAAAGCTGCCTAATTCTCCTTTAAATCCCGTATTGACTCTGCACTAATAATTTGATTACTGAGTCTTTTCTAGTCACCATTACTTTTTTATTTATCTACTTGCATACCTACCTCGAATACACACACACACACACTGTCCTGCAGGCAACACACAGGCGGTTCTCTCGCCTTGTATTGCATCACTGTGTTGCCTAAGCTTGCAGTCACGACCGCCTGTTTCCGTGAATAGCAATGATGGTGATGAGAAAAGCAGGCAAGAGGTGGTGGTGGTGGTGGTGGTGGTGGTGGTGGAGGTGGTAGTAGTAGTAGTAGTAGTAGTAGAAGTAGTATCATTATCGTTATTAGTAGTAGTAGTAGTAGTAGTAGTAGTAGTAGTAGTAGTAGAAGTATATCATTATCGTTATTATTGATAGTAGTAGTAGTAGTAGTAGTAGTAGTAGTAGTAGTAGCAGTAGTAGTAGTAGTAGTGGTAATAGTAGTAGCAGCAGTATTGGTAGTAGTGTGTGTGTGTGTGTGTGTGTGTGTGTGTGTGTGTGTGTGTGTGTGTGTGTGTGTGTGTGTGTGCGCATAGCTACCCGGATTGTCCTTGAATACCCCTCTCCCCTCGCACGCTACCTTCCCCCACTCCTAAGCACTATTAACCTGCCCTCTCCTCCCCCTACCCCCCACTACAACCTTCGCAACCACCTATATTGACTCCTCTTCTCTTCTCGTGTCCCCGGGCGCCTTATGACCTTCGCTGCGTCACTAAATCAATCAGGCTATCAATTTTAGATATATATTTTTATTCCTCCAGTCTTTATTCACCTTCCTCTATAGTCCTTGTTCTCTTCCTTATGTTCTCCCTCTCTCTTCGTCCTTTCCTTCTTTTAAATTAATCATTCAATATTAGATTTTTTTTTATCCCAGTCTTTATTCAGCAGTCAAATCTCGCTTTTTTTTCCTTTACTTCTCTCTCTCTCTCTCTCTCTCTCTCTCTCTCTCTCTCTCTCTCTCTCTCTCTCTCTCTCTCTCTCTCTCTCTCTCTCTCTCTCTCTCTTATCTTTCCTCTCGCTTTCTTTTAGTATCCTCTTTTAAATCAATTTATTAAACATTCACTCTATTCAAAATTTCGCTTCTTTTCTCCCTTACTTATTGTTCTCTCCCTTGTTGTCCCTTCCTTGTCACCCATAACAGTCTCCTCCCTCATCCTCCCTTCCTTCGTCCTCCCCTTCAGGTCCTTCAGGTCTTCCCTTCCTCGTGACCTTCAAGAATTCGGGATAAACATGTAAAGTGCATTAAATCATTACTTTGCGGTTTTTTCTCATTTTTTTTCTTTTTTTTTACTCTTCACAGCCTCCCACATACATTTCATCACCATCATTGTTATCTCTCTCTCTCTCTCTCTCTCTCTCTCTCTCTCTCTCTCTCTCTCTCTCTCTCTCTCTCTCTCTCTCTCTCTGGTTAAAAAAAAAAAATCAACGAAATATAAAAAACTGGAAAAGATTCAACAGTTCAACATTACAGTAACTTTCCTTCCCTCCTTCCTCCTCCTCCTCCTCCTCCTCCTCCTCCTCCTCCTCCTCCTCCTCCTCCTCCTCCTCCACGGCCATATTGACACAAACTCTTCCGCCCGTGTTTCAGTGACCTGCTTCTGTCAAGGCTCCTCTCATCCCTGCCTCCACCAGCGTGTCAACACCACATCGTCTGCTCCGTGACACTCAAGGCAGCCTCCGCCAACCCCTGCCACGAGACAGCGGAAAGTTAACCCTAAGATTCTTGGCTTTACAAATTGGTGGAGGTTTAAAGAGCAGAGTATCAGAGTATAAGGTATTGCTAGTAGTGATTAAGAGGTCTATTCATTATTTATTTATTTATTTA
>NC_087184.1:17580219-17620219 GCF_035594125.1 Scylla paramamosain
CTCTTCCTTCACCTCACTGCCACACCATCGTCCTTTCCACCCCCTCACCCCTTCACTCTTTCTCCCATTACCTTAACTCAAACACACACACACACACACTCTGGCTTATCGATCTGTCATTTTATCACATATACTCTGGCGGTTTCTATCATTCTATCACACACACACACACACACACACACACACACACACACACACACACACACACACACACACACACACACACTATAGTTAATAATTTTGTATTCTTCTCTCTTGTTTCCTCTAATAGTTCTTTTTTCTCTTTTTTTTTTATTCCCTTCTGCTTTCACTGGTTATGCTTCTTGATTTCTTCTCCTTATTTTCTTCCTTTCTTGTTCTAGTTGTTATCATTCTCTTTCTTCCTCCTGTTCATTTTTTTTTTTCTATTTCAGCTACTCATTTTTTGTTCTCATTCTTTCTTTTACTCCTCCTCTTTCTTTTCCTCTTTCTTTTCCCTTTCTCATTCACTGCTTTACTTCTTTTCCTCCTACTCCTCCACTTCCGCCTCTTTCTCCTAATCCAAACTTTTCCACATCAGTTCTTTTTATTCATTCTTCCATCCTTCCCTCTCCTCCTTTTAATCCACCTCCTTCTCCTCCTACCCACACTCCACTTCCACTCCCCGACCATTGCATTATCATATCCACCTCAATAGTGTCACATCCACAACACACGTTTACCACATCCCCGTTACTACACCTCACCGCTCCACCGCAAGACTGTGTTCCTCCGTCACCTTGACTCCACGTTCTCCTCCACTTGTAATCTTGTCTTTCTTTCTACTTTAGTTGTCATGAGTTTATTTTCATGTAAACGGCTTGTTATTGTTTGTTTTCTTGCTGTTTTTTTTCATGTTTTCTGTTTCTATTTATATTAATCTTTTCTTTTTTTTGTATTCGTTAAATATTTCATTGTTTCTCTTATGTTATCCTTTATATTTTTCTCATTCCTCGTCGCTATTATGTCTTTTTTTTTTTTGTATTCTTCCTCATTTTTCCTATTTCAGAATCTCCTGTTTTTGTTCAGAATCGTATAAAGTATTTGATTATTTTCTTATATATGTTATTCTCTGTATTTTTTCTTATTCCCCATCGCTATTAAGTCGTTCTTCTAAGTATTCTTCATATTTCCTACATCGATTTTTTTTTTTTAAGAATCGTAAAATATCTGATATTTAATACCATCATCTGCATCCTCCCACTTTCTTATTTTCATTTATTATTTCTTTTTATGAATATCACGGGACTATTCCTTCTCACAGGTAACCGACGGGGTAAGAGTGTGAATGACGTGTGTGTGAATGTATAAGTGTGTGGTGCTTTGTCTGCGACGCCCTGTGTGTGGGACTGCCGGCCTGGTATATAGATAAACTGGTATAAACTCTTAATAATTTTCCTCTATCTTATTTTCTAGATCATACGTTTTTTCTATTAATCTTTTTACCAACCACTATTTAATCATTTACCTCATTGTTTTATCTCTATATTCTTCATTCCTTGTTCTTCATCCTACATTTTTTCTCTGTACTCTTCCTTCCCTGTCTATTCCCTGTCTCTCTCATCCATCATTGCCAAAACCTCACCTCTCCTCAACGGATGATCAGGTGGACAGGTGACGGCCCTCTCCCTAATTACTCTTCTCATCTTGGACAGGTAAGGACAGGTGAGGGGGGCTAGAGAACAGTTGAGCAGGTAAAGATAAGGTAGGATACAAGTGGAGTGAATTATTAGATGCCAAATGAAGGTCAGAAAGGTGGAGGTGAGGGAAGGTATAGGTAGAATTCATCATTGCCTACCTTGACCACCGCTATCACCACTGCCACCGCCACCACCATCACTACCACCATCACTACCATCGTCAGCAACAAAACAATGACAACAAAAATAGTTTTCATCATCATCCTTTGCATCTTTGCCTCATCATCTTTGTAAATATTATAAGTATGTCTGTGGCCTACTTACACGTACACACACACACACACACACACACACACACACACACACACACGAGAGGACTATTTCGTATACATTAATTTAAAAAAATG
Source organism: Scylla paramamosain (assembly GCF_035594125.1). Classification (NCBI taxonomy): domain Eukaryota; kingdom Metazoa; phylum Arthropoda; class Malacostraca; order Decapoda; family Portunidae; genus Scylla; species Scylla paramamosain. Next base: position 17,582,285 of record NC_087184.1, read on the forward strand.
AACGAAGCAATAAGAAAAAAGAAAAAAAAAAACTAAACAATATCAGTGCAAATAGAGAACTGTGAACAAAATGGAAATAAAAAAAAGAAAAAAAAAGATGAATAAAGGGACTAAAAAGACGAACAAGTTTGCGAAGGAAATTAGCAGAGAAGTGGTGAATAGGTGAACAAATGACAGAATAAGGAAAAGGAGGGAAGAAAAATTACAAGTGAGGGAGAAATGCTGAGAAAGGGAAGGGAATGGAATAAAGACGAAGGAAAAAGAAGGAGAGGGGTTAGAGAAAGAGAACCGGGTGACTTGAAGAAAGGAGAATGAAGGAGACGAGAGGGAAAGGAAAATAAAGCAAGGAAAAGCAAAGCAAATGAAGAACAAAGGCTAATTAAGGGGATGTAAAGAGAGAGAGAGAGAGAGAGAGAGAGAGAGAGAGAGAGAGAGAGAGAGAGAGAGAGAGAGAGAGAGAGAGAGAGAGAGAGAGAGAGAGAGAGAGAGAGAGAGAGAGAGAGAGAGAGAGAGAGAGAGAGAGAGAGAGAATCACAAATAATCATGAGAATAACACACCTGAAAAAAATAAGCAAAAATCAGATAATAAACAAAAACAAAGACAAAAAAAAAACAGAAACAGAACAAAACAGAGAAAAACAAAATTATATGAAAAAAACAGGAAAAAAAAAAACCATGAGGAAAAGAGAGAAACAGAAGACGCTGAAGGAGGCGAAGGATAGAAAAAAAAAACAAGGATAAGAATAAGAAGTAAACAAACCGACACAAACAAACAACCAAAACATTACAAACAAGAGCAACATCACAGGCATAGCAGCAACAGAACACACACACACACACACACACACACACACACACACACAGACATAGACACACAGACAGGTAGATGTTTTGGCGCCAAGGAGGGAAGGGAACAAGTATAAAATGCCCAAGGTCAAAGAAACAATCCTGAGGCATCTTCAGGTGGGCTACTTCAAAGGGAAGGGGCGGTGATGCATCTATATAAAGGGAGAGAATGACCACACTACCAACACTTCCTCGCCAGAAGCCACAACGGTGAGTACTGAAGGTGGATGAGTGTGGATGTGGGTGTACAGTATAAATATTGTTAGTACTGGGTGGATGGATTAGGATGGACAGGTGGACGTGAGTGCGTGTAGGTTCGGTTAGTGTAAAGGATGGGTGAAGGTGGATGTGGGGTGGACAGGTGTGGTTGGTACTGGATGGATGGGGGAGGGTCTGGGTGGGTTAGTATTGGGTGGATAGATTAAATGAATGAATGTGGATGTGGGTGGAGGTGTGGTTGATAGTGGATGGACAGTTGTGGGTGGGTAGCTATAGGCAGACAGATGAATTAGTATTGGACTGACAAGTGAGGATAGACTGGTGTGGATGGAGGTACGTGGGTATGGGCAGACAGAAATATGATAAGTATTGTATAGATTCAAATTCACATTGCTTACTGTCCACAGTTTGCAAAGGAATACACAAAAATAATCTTACAAATTACATTATGAGAGAAAAAAAAAAAACGACAGTTAAGCAAAATATTAAGTCTGGGCGGGTGTGGGTAGTATAGGTGTGGTTGTAAAGGTGTTAAGAGTGGTTTTCAGGCGTGCCGTGGTTGTGATAGTGTTGTGTTGGAAGTGTACTCACAATGGTAGTAATTGTAACAGTAACAGTGCTTTCTCTCTCTCTCTCCCTCCCTACCTCTCCCCCTCTCACTCTCGGTATTACATCACCCATTTAGCATCAATCATCAACACAACATTTCACGCAGGCCAGTGAGAGGCGGGGTGAAGACAGTCATTGGGTCAGGAGAGGTGGCAGAGGAACCCCAGACTGAAGCAGGAATCTCTTTGTATAATCTTATGTTTCTCCTCGACCCTTCGTAGTCTTACAAGGATATGAATAATTGTAGTGGTGATTCTTATGTAGATGTGATTACGTTGTGAGGTTTTTATAAATAGTTTTAGTGAGTATGTGTGATTTTTTAGTCTTCTTCTTCTTCTTTTTCTTCCTTTTCTCTTTCTCTTCCCTTTCCTTTCCATTTCCCTATATCTCTCTCTCTTTCCTTCACTTCCCTCCTCCTTCCCATTTCTCTTTCCATCTTTATCTCTCCTCCCATTCTTCATCCCGTCTTCTTCCTCCTCCTCCTATTCCTTTCCCTCTTCTTCATCTCACTGTCGTCGCTTCCCCCTCCTATTCATCTCCACTCATCTTCCTCCTTCTCCTTCTGTTCCTTTCCATCTTCTTCCCTCTAGTCATTTTTCCTCCTATTCTTCACCTTGTCTTGCTCCTCCTCTTCCTCCTGCAATTCCTCTCCATCCTCACCTTCGCTCTCATCACTTTCCCCTTCAACTCCTCTTCCCTCACGCATCCTCACTTCACCGTTCCCTCACAGTCACCAGATAAGGCAAGACAAAACTCGTGGATTGGTGAGAGGCAGCAAAATAGTGTTAATTTAACCCACAGTAGCGCAAAAACACAGTAGCGTTTTTTGTGTCTTTTTTTTTGGACGTGGGGTTGATTAAATGACACAAGAGGCAGGGAAGATTATGGAAGAGGGGTGTAATGTGTGTAGTGTGCTCGTTCAGTCCACATTACCTGACTGCCTGCACGTGCGGGACTGTGGCGAGGCGGTGGTGATGGTAGGAGACAAACAGCAGCATATCTTTTGGTCCCTGCAAAGAGGAAAAGAGAAGGATAGACTGAAGGAGGAGAATGCAGAGGAGGAGGAGGAGGAAGAAGTGTGGTCAAGGCAAAAATATGGTGGTGATAGTGAATTTCCACTTTGTCACTGAGGTGTGCTTAAGACATATGTGATGGTGATGGAGTTAGGTGCGTCAGGTTGTGTTTGGCAGAGTGGAGGGATGGAAGAATGATGGAGGAAGGTCTGTGCGGGAGGAGAGGTGTGGAGGTAACTTGTAAAGAAAGATATGGAGGAATAATGGCTGTATATAATGCAAGACTATCTGATCTAAGTCTTTTGGAAGAGAATCAAGTGTGTGTGGCAGAGGAGAAGGAATACAAAGGAAAGCCAAGCAGCAACAGACCTTTAGATTTCTGCAAAGCTGTTTGGTAACTACTTCTAACTCGCTGTGATATTCTAAGCTAACCTATCCTAACCACCCTCTGTCCCACTCCAGAACACAATGAAGGTCCTCGCCGTGGTTTTGTGCCTCGCCGCCGCCGCCTCGGCCCGCATGGCCTACCGCTTCCCAGACGGGTACCTGGACATCCTTGGCGCCGAGCCCGTGCAAAACTTCGACTGCACAGGACGCTCCTACGGCTACTACGCTGACGTGGCCACGGACTGCCGCATCTTCCACGTGTGCCTGCCCATCACTGACGAGGAGGGTGCGGTGGCGGAGACTGCCCACTTCTCCTTCGTGTGCGGTAACCAGACAGTGTTCAGCCAGGAGTCCCTCACGTGTGTCCTGGCTGACGAGGCAGTGGCCTGCGCCGAGGCTGAGAGTCTCTTCGAGGTGTCCAATGCTCAGTTCGGCATCGTGGACGACGTGGAGGTGTAAGCATGATGACACACGCTCGTACAGTCGCGGCCACAAATGCGTGGATGATAAACAAGCTGGACTTCCTCTGTAGCTCGTGCTCTCTCTTTCTCTTATGTCTGGTCTGCTGACGGTTTAGTAAAGCCTGATAACTTATTGACTGTTAGCACATTAGGGGATCCAGGACTTAAGGAGAACCTGATAATAGTTAACTGTCAGTCGATCAAAGAACTTAATAGTGAGGGAGACGCGGGACACAGTGAAGCTTAAATCGATTCTGTTAATGTTAATGGTAATCGACTTTTGTCCGTCACTGTACTGTTGCTCGACCGCTCCTCACTCGCTCACAGACAGACGCCGAACCCAACACCCAACGCTTCTTTATATATTATTTTTGATCATAATAAACCTTTCATAGCAACATGGTGTTCTTATTCATCATGGAAAGACAAAACCTTGAACGCTTTAACTGAAATGTCTCAAGATAGAGTACGCGCATTTTCGAAAGAGAAAAGTGAAAATAATAGTGAAAGATCTGACACTACAAAATCATTACTAAACTATCAATGGAAAAAAAAAATACACCCTATTAAAACACAGTAACAGCAAAAGCACGTCGATGAAGCTCCTGAGAATACATTCCTTGTGTCACTAAGATGGAATAAGAAAAACACACATTTTCAATAATACTCAGAGCTTTCATATCACGACGTATCAGAAAAAAAAAAAATTAAAACCCAAATAACACCCGCTATTGAGCCTGTTGAAAGCAAAGGAACGTCGATGGAGTGCCTGAGAATCCCTCCTTTGCCTCACTCACACGAAGAAGAATGCGAGCAATGACATTTCTTTTATATTTCCTCCGTCAGTCTTACTTAGTGACAAAAGAAAGCGAGACATATTCAACAGCACTTAAAAATCTCATATAACGTGATTATATAAAGAAAACAATAACATTTCTTTTTATATTCCTTACGTCAGTCTTACGCGGTGACAGAAGAAAGCGAGTCACATCCAACACTACTTCAAACTCTCATATCACGTGATTATATAAAGAAAAAAGTGGTTTCTTTACATTTCTACATCTTGGTGAGTGACAGAGGAAGGCCATCATCCCACCTTGCTACTCTAAGCTGGGGAGGAAGATGCCTGGGGGAGGAAACAGAGGGGTCAGTGAAAGCCCAACAAATCCCCTCCTGTCGTGGCCTCACATCCCCACCCAGTCACCTTCAGACACCCCCAGTCAACCCCAGTCACCCCCAGTTACCCAAGACACTGCTAACAATGATAAATAAGCGTAAATTTACACCCCACGAGCAACATACTTCACTGCAACCTCCAACCTTCCTTCTCTCCCTCTCCCTCTCTCTCCCTCCCCTCTCTCCATTCTTCTCTCTTCTTACTTCATGCATATTCATCCATATCTCTCTCCTCTCTCTCTTTCTCTTACACATCCTTCAACGTTCTTCCTCCTCTCCCTGTCTCTCTCCTTCTCTCTGCAATTCTCCTATCCTTCCATTACCAATACACACTTTCCTTCCTTCTCTCTCCTCTCTTGCTCTATCTGTCTGTCTATGTGTTTCTCATTCTCTGTCTCTCTCTCTGTCTGTTTCTCAACCTTCCCACACACACATTATCAAACAATTAAGCTCCAACACTAATTTTTCTTAGCTTCCCTTTAAAATATCAAGCAGAAAACGACACAAGAAGACTGCTCGATACTTCACGCCTCCGCCGGGTCTCGGGAACGCCACGGAGCTACGCGAGGTAAAGATTGATTCCAGCTAATCGTTTCGTTGCGAGGGGGTGAGGCGAGACGACCCTGCAGGCTGAGGGGCGGGGAAATAGAGGGGCAGGAAGGGGCGGGAAGGTGCGGGAAGGGGCGGGAAGAGGATGGAGGGATGGGAAGAGGTAAGGAGGTGAGGAGGCTGCGAGAAACGACCACCACCACCACCATCATCTCCTTCAATAAAGACAACGATACGACTAACACTCAATTAAAGAAAAAAAAAATGTAAGACGAGTAAAAAAAAAAGAAAAAATAATTGAATATCACTGATTTCACAAGAAAAACAATAAATGTATGAAAATACAAAAAAAAAATATAGAATTTTAAAATAACAAAAGGAGGGAAAAAATTGAATATCGCTGATTTGAGATAAAGAAAAATGGATGGATGGAGAGAGAGAGAGAGAGAGAGAGAGAGAGAGAGAGAGAGAGAGAGAGAGAGAGAGAGAGAGAGAGAGAGAAAGAGTCAAGGTAAACCAGTATCTTCCTCTGGGTTTAATTACGCTCCTCCTCCTCCTCCTCCTTCTCCACCGCCGCCGCCGCCGCCGCCGCCGCCGCCGCCGCCGCCGCCGCCGCATCCTTCTCCTGTTTCGTCAGTGACCTTAGTGAAGGTCACGTCTGAGTCGCGGTGACCTCCCATGACCCCTATAGCACCCCCTATAGTAGGCAGGTCCTCCCTCTTTGACTTCCCGTCGGACAGAGAGGAGAGGTCAAGTAGGGTTCTCTCTCTCTCTCTCTCTCTCTCTCTCTCTCTCTCTCTCTCTCTCTCTCTCTCTCTCTCTCTCTCTCTCTCTCTCTCTCTCTCTCTGGAAACATACATACAGACATACATACATACATACATAAGGATGTCCCGATAACAAAATTTTGACCGACTGCGATACCAATAGACACTTTTTTTTATATATATATTTTTTTTATATAATTCCAGTAGTTAAAGGGCAATATCAAGTGTTAAGGAAAAAAAAAAAAAGACCCACAACTTGTTGTTCCATCACAGAAGGGAAGAAGAAAAGTAATTAGTGCTTGCCTGAAAAAGGTGTCCATAGCCATGAATTTCTTTTTATCAAGTTTATTGTTAATAAACTTGGGTCCCTCAAAGACTTGGGTAAAAAAAGTCAAATGAAAAAAAAAAAAAACAATATAAAGTAGTACTATTTATTTGATCATACACCAATTATGGGTGTTTGCGAAAGGCAAATACTATAATTTCTCTAGTTATGATAAAATAACTTCCAAAAAAAAAAACAAAATTTCCGAAACAATTCTAAAAGTGAACAATTTCCTTAGAAAGAAGGTTAGCTTTAAATTAATTGTCGTGCATTTAGGCAGAAAACTGTGAAGAAATCTCCAGACCCTGGCAGCGTGCCAGTTGCGTGGCGACCGTCTGACAGACTGAGGCAGGCAAATGAGGCGAGTGGAGGGGTTCCGCCAAGCCCGCGCCGAAGCTACTAAACCTGTACTGTATGCGTCCGCGGTACCAAAGGTTATATATACTGTATACTAAGTATTGTATACTTGTATTCAAAGTAATATGAATCTTATCGTTTAAAAGTGATGAAAATTAAATCGCGGGAAATTCCAGACTATGTAGTATCATGATACTAGATTCTAGATAATTACGCTTTTATAATATTTTTTCAACACTTTAGAAAATCTATTTTCTGTTGAACAAAGTTATTTGCAACGAGTGACATGCGACGCACGAAACTCCTTCAATTATCGCTAGTATTGACAGATAATCAACCGATACAGATACCGATACCGATACTCGTAAAATGTGCCGATTCCACCGATACCGATACCGATACACCGATACCGATACACCGATACCGATACACCGCCACATCCCTATCATACACACACACACACACGCAACGGAGAGAGAGAGAAAAAAAAATAGGTAACAAAAAAACTTTTATTGGACGGGACAAACACAAACAGACACAAACAATTGAACATACTGACGATAAAGATTTTTCCTGACTCTACGATTATTAGAAGGGAAAAAAAAGAAAAAGTGGAATTTTACTCGTTATTTCCGTTCTTCCGTGTTTTCTATCTGTTTTAATGTTTCCTAATTCTAAGTCATGTCAAGAAATACAAAAAAAAAATGTATATATACAAATACATACACCAATTCGTCGAGGGTAAACTAATAATAGGTAGAAAAGGAAATATGTACACACAACACACTAAACAGAAAGAAACAGACTAGAAACACATAAAAAAGGAAACGGAAAACGAAAAATAACGAAATAAACTGACTGAGGTAATCGTGAGACTAACGACAGTGAGGTGGAGATGGCAGTGACGCAACACACACACACACACACACACACACACACACACACACACACACACACACACACACACACACACACACACACACACACAGATACAGACAGACATACACAGGTGCTTGCTTCCCTTCGGCCTTCGAGGCACACAAGTATACAGAGATACAGGCAGAGGGGCAGGTGCAGCCTTTAAGAACACTTGAGCTAACATGTGATTTTGGCAAGAAGTCAAGGTGAGGAGGCTGACGCATCAATTCTGGAGGCGACTGTACTTACGCAAGACCACATTCAGAAACACTTCCGCGCCACATTACCACTACATTCATAAGGCTCAGTATAATTGAAGTTACACCGGTTTTCAAGGTTGTTTTTAGGTTTCTAGTGGCAGATTAACAATATTTCTGCATTATTAACAGGATAAGCACACTTGAGAAGGCAGCCAACCATCTCTGTGGCCTTTGAAAACAGTCGTGGTGAGAGAGCAAAGCGTTTCTGAATACAGGTCTTGGTGTTACGAGGTATTTGGTCGATGGAGAGAAGGAGGAGGAGGAGGAGGAGGAGGAGGAGGAGGAGGAGGAGGAGGAGGAGGAGGAGGAGGAGAAGGAGTATTAATCGCCAGACAGCAGGAGTCATATAGTGCAACAGTAAAGCATTGTGATGAACTAAGATCAAGGGAGAAACTCAGGCCAAAACAACATCCACGTGGCGAAATCGAACCCGCAACTGCAGCGCCAGCCGGTACCCCACGCGAGGCAGGGACGGAGTGGCGGTTCCTCAGTTAGAACATAAGAACATAAGAAACAAGGGAAGCTGCAAGGAGCCATCAGGTTTACACGTGGCAGTCCCTGTATGAAATATACCTACTTATTACAGGTTAGTGTTCTTTACAACAACGCAGGATTGGCCTTCAGGACAAGGGTAGATGAGTTCAGCGAGGGCATCCAGGTCGACGTTTGCTGCCACGCTGTCGATGACTGGCTGCAGCAAGCTGAGTTTCGAGAATAAGAGACGCTCTTGTCTCTCCTGAGGCAGCGGCGAGGCCAGCCCCGCGGCGACCAGACACAGCACCGCCATCACTACTGCTGTCACCCTCATAGCTCTGAGTGCTGCGTGCTGACGGCGGGCCGAGGTGAACCTGGGATGGGAGGAGCAGCAAGAGAAGGAGAAAGAGGAAGAGGAAGAGGATGATGATGAGGAAGAGGATGCTTTAATTCCTTGAGGGGTACTATATCAAATTTCATGCACATTTGTTATACACAGGAAGAACAGACAAGTTTCCCCTATTCTGTCCACCTCTCTAATACAAGAGCTAACTAGTACTCTCAATCTTTCATCCCCTTTCACTGGTAAATTCTAGAATTCCCTACTTTCTTCTGTTTTTCCCAATTCAAGAGGGTTTCAAGACAGTTTTCCAATGGGTGTTTTGGTATTGATAGCAGGATGCATTTTATAATATAACTACAATAAAAAAAAAAAAAAAAAACTCAAATAATTTCAACTACAGCCTCATGAAAGCCGTCGAGATAAAACGCCAAAAGTTTAAGAATGAGGGTCAAAGTTTGTCAGACGACCGGCAGTAGATAAGGGGGACTTGAGACTGAGGGAACACGCAACACAAGCTGAGAATGAACACAAAACCTCACAAGACTTCTGAATGCAAGAAAATAGCAATGCATTTCCTACAAGGCTGGCAACAATTAAAGAAAACGGGCCTTGTACGGTGACTGGCATTAAACCCTGGGACGTAAAACTGAAAGAACACGCAACACAATCCGAGAGAGCATACAAAAACTCCCTGTACTTCCAACCATGGCTGTGACAGAATTGCCCTACTACTGAACGAACCTTTCTTTCACACACCTGACTAAAAAAAAAATCAAAGCAACAGACATGACATCACTGGGCATAAAACTGAAAGAACACGCAACACAAAACAAGAAATGCGTACAAAACCTCACTGTACTTCCAAGAACGGCCATAACAGAGCTGCCTCTACTCCTGCCCTTACATTTCCTTTCAGAATAAAAAAAAAAAACCAATGAATTCTTACAAGGCTGGCGGGGCTGGGCGGGGCGGGTAGATTGGAAAGGAGTAGAGGAGACTAGCTGAGGTGAAGGTTGAGGTAAGCGGCGGGCAGAAGAACAGGGACTTGTGACACCGCGTCTCCTTCCTTGCTATATATACAAAGGAGGGGGGGTGAGGAAAGTGGTTCGATTTCTCGTCTCGTTTAGACTTTCTAAATACATGTCAGGCGGAGTTTGGTCGTCTATCCCTACGTTGGTACTGGCTGTCGGTGGATTTTGCTTCATATGTATGTTATTGTTGGTGTATATTTAATATGTATTATTTTTGTAAGAGGTACGAATGACTGAGAGAAAGTAGAGAAAGCTTAATATAAGGCTCCTCCTTCTCCTCCTCTTCTTCTTCCTCCTCCTTCCAATTCTATATTCTGTCCTCGTGCTATCAGAGTCATCACCGCCGCGTTCACAGCTTCCTCTCACCCTTCTCACCCCTTTCACCCTAGCGTGCCTCTTCCATACGTCTTCAGCCATTCCCTACTGATTCTTAAGCCTCCCTTCAATAAGGACACGCGTACATCTTCAATCCTTCCTATTCATTCTATCATTGTATTCTGTTCACTCCCTCTCATCACTCTTACTCTCCCTCTCACTCTTTTCACCCTTGCATTTCTCTCCAAAACATCTCAGGTTCCTTCCTATATACTTTTATTTCTCCTTTCAGTCAGTATGTTTATTTACTTCTAGTTTATCTATTTATTATTATTATTTTTTTCATTCTTGCGTTCATGTCTAACCTTTTAGCTTTCATCTTTTGCTTTACATTTTATGAAGTTGCTTTATTTTTCTTTTAATGTTATTATATTTGTCTTCAGCTTCCCCCTCTCCCCCCCGAAAAAAAAAAATCAAATTATCTCCCACAGCTTTCATTTCAAAATTTCATCTCTAACTTTACATTCACAAACACGTCACTTTCATTTTCTTCATTGTTATTATATGCAGGCGTCCATTTTCTCTCTCCAAAAGAGAAATGTCCACGCCTTGATACTGTTCCGAACTATCCTTCCAAAGCTTTCATCTGACTCTACACGTTTGGCAGCGGCGGAGAGTAACAAGACACTCTTGGCGTTCCTCAAGGCACGATGTCACTAAGGGTTCGGGGAAAGATTTCTGAAGCAGAAGTAGAGAATCTTAAGCTACTACGACTGAACTGTAGGGAATATGATAATAACAAGATACTCAGGCATTCCTCAAGATACAGCGTTCCCTGCAGACATCAGTGAGGGTTCATGTAAAGAATTGTGACTCAGAAGTTAAAAAATCTTAAGGTACTACGACTGAATTGCAGGGGATACGATAATAACAAGGCACTCAGGGGTTTTTTAAGACACAACGTTCCTTGCAAGAGACAGTAGGGGTGCCTTGAAAAGATATGTGACGTAGAAGTAGAAAACCTTGAGCCCCTTCTGTTGCATTGCAGAGGATACTAGCATCGAGCGTCTGAAGACAAAAAAAAAAAAAAAAGTGAAATTCGTCAAGACACAAGGTTCCCTACAAAGGAAAGCAAGGCTTCAGGCAGAGCCTTTTGACGGAGAAGCAGAAAATCTTGAGTCCTTTCTTCTTCTATAGCATTTAGTTACGCAATCCTAAATTTACAAAAAACCTTACATAGAAAATAAGAGTGAAATTGTGGGAGACTTTTATAGGACCCGTATTCTTCTAGACATCTCGTAATCCTTCTTGTCTATTATATTAATGCTGTGTTCTGAACGGTCTCCCTTCCAGACTTTCTCTTTTGACTTTGACGCTGAGGATACGATAGGCAAGGGTAAAGAAAGTTAAAAGAATGGACAGAGGAAGGAGGAAGCGCGAGGATGAAGGGAGCAGGCGGGCCCGTCATGCATAACAAGACCAAACTTTCGCTGCGGGAGCTGAGGTGAATGGCGATAAGCGCGTCCGTTGTCGTCAGTAGCCACGGCTACGTCTCCCTCCCTTATTCTCCCTCCCTGTGATTGAGGTGAGCCAAGCCACGCGAGGCTCGGGCAGGCTCACCTCTTGTCTCACCCTCCACAGCTCGGCGCGCAATCGCGGTGTTATAAGGAGTCTTGGTCAGGAGCCTAGTCAGTCTCGCTCCGATCGCCGAGACTACGTGGAACACCGAGGCGACGCGGACGTGTGTGTGTGTGTGTGTGTGTGTGTGTGTGTGTGTGTGTGTGTGTGTGTGTGTGTGTGTGTGTGTGTGTGTGTGTGTGTGTGTGTCCTGATGGCGTCAGGCGAGGGAAAGCGAGAGGGAAAGCACGAATATATATACACCTGGCCACGCGGGTCTCGACACACCTGCAAGCAACGCGTCAACCATCAGTTTTTTGCCAGTCAGCCATACGGTAATAACCACTATCACTATTACCACTGCTACCAATACCACCACCACTACTACCACTATCACCACTATTCTCTATCATCCATCCCACCAACACCACTATTACCACTACTGCTACCAATACTATTCTATATCATCCATCACCACCACTACTACTACTATTACCACATTCTGTCACTCATCACCATCTGCACAATCACATAACTTCCTCCACACACATACACACATACACACACACACACACACACACACACATTACACCCGGCATCCCAATACACGAAACACCCCAAAACAGTCACATAAAACACCCGTAGAACACACCAAACATCCCCAATACACCTGAAACACACCCAAAACACCCCCAAAAAAACCCTAATACACCCAAAACTCTAAAACTCTCCTAATACCCGCAAAAAAAAAGTCAAGAACAGCCCAAAACACAAACACCTCCAATACACCCAGAAATACCCCAAATACACCCAAGAAACACCCAGATACATTATAACACCTCTAACACCTTCAATCTTTCCCACAGGAGGACTGAATCATGCGCTGTCTCACTCTCTTGACCCTGGCGGTGTATGTGACTCTCTCCCTCGCTAGACCGCCGCAGGAACTCACGCTCAGGGACAGAAACGGAAAGATACTGGTATTTGTCTTTCCGGAGTCAGCAGGAAACTTATACGGGCAAGGAGATACAACGCATGGCGGGGAAACATCATCAACAACAGAAACAACAGGGGAATCAGGAACAACAGAAGCATCAGGAACAACAGAAGCATCAGGAACAACAGAAGCATCAGGAACAACAGAAGCATCAGGAACAACAGAAGCATCAGGAACAACAGAAGCATCAGGAACAACAGAAGCAACAGGAACAACAGAAGCAACAGGAACAACAGAAACATCACATGGGACGACCCAGCATAATGGAGGAGAAAATGTTGAAGAGGGTGGTACGGTACATGAGAATAGTAACCCAATTTATGCAACTGAAACAACTTGTATGGGTATTGTTTGTCGGACGAAGATACTGAATTAGTGTAGGTGTTTTGTTATTATTGTTGTTGTAGTTGTTGTTGTTGTTGATTTGTTTGAACACGTACGTAAACAATGGTAACCGAGTGTCACATTTAAAGCAAATTATGTCAGACGATGGTATTTAATTAGTGCAGGTGTTATTTGTTGTTATTGTTATTATTGTTGTTGTTGATTTACCTTGTATATTTTTTTATTTTATTTTGTTTTGTTGTTTTTGTAATACTTTCCACCTCATTCCCAGTGTCACTACACGTGTATTTTAAGTCATATATAAATTTATCTGCACTTTGCATTTGTGTTATGTATCTCTCTATTATTTTACTAAGGTGAATAAACCATTACAATTTTTCCTTGTTTTTTTTTTTTTTCTAACTTAAAATCCTTTTTTGCTTTGAATCTCGTAATCTTCCTTATTTATTATATTAACTTTCTTTTATGCTCTACTTTCCCTTTCTTCGTTTCTTATTCTCTTTTTCTTATGTGAGAGGAGCTCTGGCCCAGGGATACAAAAAGGTAGAAAAGAAAAAAAAATCAATGAGGTGCCGTGCCAGTCGTAAATGTTAGAGCCAAGTAATTATCTAAAATTAAAGAACTGTATATTAGTTCCCCTGTACTTTTTTATCAGCTCTTGTAAATAAAAACACATACAAACGATCAGTATTCCCACTGTAACTCTCCTCATCTCTTAATCTCTTATGTTAAATCTCTACAATTTCTACACACAAGTTAATTCATCTCCTATTCCCTTTCACTTTGTTATTCTATCTATATATCAACAAATACCTCCTCTACTGAATCCTTTTTTCTGTATCTATCTGCTCGTATGTACAAACTTACTTGTAAGGGTATTTTGTGAGTAAACCAAGAAAACGAAGAGTAAGTGAGTAAACCAAGAAAACGCCAAGGGTACTATGGTACCCTTGTCGCCCCGCCAAGGGTACCATAGTGATGTGGTGTGGTGGTGGTGATAGCAATGCACTCCCACCCGCTTCACTGCCCTGTGTGTGTGTGGTGCCGATCAGAGACGAGCCACTTGATACATATTTCCCTAATTACCAATCACTCTGAGACATCTTTACTTATTCTGCAACCACATCCAATCTTTGAACTGGACAAAAATTGCAAAATCTATTTTTTTCACCCATAATTTTCTTGCAGATGCTTATAAAGATTTCATACATTGCATATGGTGGTGATAATTGTTTCATATCAAATTGAAAGAATTAAAGCAGCAGTTGTATTGATCAGAACACAATGCTGTGTGTGTGTGTGTGTGTGTGTGTGTGTGTGTGTGTGTGTGTGTGTGTGTGTGTGTGTGTGTGTGTGTGTGTGTGTGTCCACATGTTGTCTTTACGAAGCCTGTGGTAGAGACGTCTGAGTCTAGAGACATTTTTGGGCACTAAATGGTTTGGGTACCAAGTGTCACGAGCACCAAACGTCCTGAGGCCTATTTGAATTCAGGCAGATTTATCTTGAGGATCATCTGACTTGAGTACCATCCGCCCCATTACGAAGTGACTAGAAACCTGTGTCTGTCCGTTATTCTGTGTGTGTGTGTGTGTGTATGTGTGTGTGTGTGTGTGTGTGTGTGTGTGTCCCTCTGTCCCCGCTGCCTAAATCCAAGGACTTTCACACATACTCTTGTCCTGTGACTCTCTTCGTAAACTGAATAGTGGCCAGCGTCGCCTCTCGCCCAGAGGGAACACTCATTCGTAAGGTTCATATAACTTTCTTGCGGCACGGAATAACAATCAGTAGAGAGCAGTGAATGGGAGGGACTAATGCTCCATACAGTGAAGGCAGAAATGGGTACCTTCCGGTTTAGGTTTAGAGAGAAAGACACGTGAGAGGCAAACACACGACACAAACTTTCCATCAATACAAAGCAGGAATGATAAGTGAAGAGAGATCAGATACCAAACCTTCACGATACAAAACAACGATGCAGCAACACAACACCAACCGCACACCGACGCACTAGTAACACTTCGCTCGATATATCATCCCTGGAACTTTCTCTGCAGTGTTGGCGAGGTAGCAGAAGCACTGTATTTAATAATACTAGTGTTGCATTGCACTGTGTGGCGTACCGGGTACAGGAGGGGCGAGAAAGTACGTATGTGTATATATAGTTCCTCTCAGTTCTCCCCTCGCCACACCTGATCGCTCGCCCACTACACCACCACACCACCACCACACTATCACATCGCTATAAGAGGGGAAAGGTAATGTCTGAATATTCCCATTGCCACACATTATTTTGTTATTTTCACTCCCACACTCTGCCTGGTTTTTCTTTACCATCTTTACCATCTTTAACCATCTAACTTTCCTCCACAGGCGACGGGACAACAGCATAACAATATAAGAACATAAGAAAATAAGGGAAGCTGCAAGAAGCCATCAGACCTACGCATGACAGTCTGTGTATGAAATGAACCTATTTCCACTTGCCATCCACACTCATAAATTTGTCTAATCTTCTTTTAAAGCTCCATAACGACTCACTTTTGGTCCATCCCATTCATCTGCCACTCTATTTGAGATCCAGTTCCTTCCTCTCTCCTTAAATCTAACTTTTACGAGCTTGAATCCATTATTTTTGTTCTATCCTGATTACTGATCTGACACTTCCTTTCTCCCAGCAGGTCTCAGTTACCAACCATGCGGCGCCTCACGTTACTAATCCTCCTGTGTATGTGTGTTGTCCTCGCCGCCGCCCTTCCCCCGCCCCAGCACGCAACGCAGGTAGAGAGGGAAGGGAGAACGGTGATTGTCGTTCTTCCGGATCAGATACCGATACCAAACATCAGGAATATTATTGCAGCATATAAGCCAAAGGTGACAACAGAGGCGCCTTGAGGAGTTGTTGACCTATGAAGTGATACAAAGCGAAACACATCATACGGAGGACAGAAGATGAAGGAAAGGAAGAAAAAAAAAAAAAAAACTCTTTTTCGTATTCTGTAACGCCTGGTTCTTTCATTAGGTGTATCTGCAAAGGCCACAGAAGATTAGTGTGATTTTTTTTATATTGGTTTTATTTCTACGTGTTTTGTATATTTGACGTTGAATACCGCAAGCTTTTTGTTTTCTTTTTTCGTTTTTTTTTCTTCACGGATTAAAATGTGAAGATCCGACACACATTTTGTACTGATGCTCAATATCTCAAGCTTTACTTATTTGTTACATCCTGTTGTTTTTACGAATTAAAAGTGACAGTCTGCTGTACCTCCTTAGGCTTCCCTTAACCCTTTGATTCCTGATGTCAACACGATACTGAACAATCCTAAACAATTTCACTGAGCACAAATATACTAACGGATACTAAAAGGTTGAAAGTAATAGATAATGTGCCTTTGCTGTCAGTGGTATCTCTCCATGCTACATTTACACTAGACGATCTTACATAGCTTAAGGAGGCGCCACACCAGTCAAAGGGTTAATGGTCCCTCCTCAGTAAGTAGCTAAGTCTGATCTAGTCCACAATAAAAAAAAAAAAGTATTATAAAAAATGAAATAAACAAGAATAACTGCATTTCATTCTTTTGTTATTTTGTATACCCGGTTTAGATTTCTCCTCCTCCTCTTTTTTTTTTTTTGGTCTTCTTCCTCATACACCAAAATACCTCCTCTTTTACACCACAGTATAAAAAAAAAAAAAAAAAAAGAGCACAATTCCCCAATTCATGGTAACGAGACAAAAAGCAGAAGTGAACACAAATTTAATACAGACAAATAAACCTAAACATAACATACGAACTTGAAGACACACACGGATACGAAACAAGAGAGGAAGACATTAGCCCGTCAAAGATGCCCTCGGGTCTCCACGCAGGAAGGGCCGGGGCAGGTAGAGACTGCGGCGTCCTTAGCATGAGCGTACGTAGTGGCTTCTTGTGTCTTCTTTCAGAGGGAGGCGGGATGTTAGACGAATAATTTGGACTCGTGCCGATGTTAGAGGATTACCAGTCTTCGGACCCAGTTCGTTTCGGTTGCCACATCCAGTTACACTACATTCCTATGGCTACATTTCACTTAGACGTTCATCGGACGGTAATAAGTGTACCAATGAAAGCATGCCAGTGCCTGACAGCTATAGGGATGCTGTGAAAGGGTGTGGTGTAGGAATGCGAGTGTAGGTACATTGGAAGGATGGAATGAGGGTATGATACTAAAAGAAACACAAGAACACAAGTACGTGCAACCATAAGGGAAGCTGCAACAAGCCATCAGGCCTATACGTGGCAGTTCCCTTTTCTTTAGCATACAGGAGGGGCGTTCATCTAGTGCTTAGTAGAGACTGGCACTTGTACAACAGGTTTTACCAAGCTGGGAGTTAAGGCTCCTACGATACTGCTGAAATCAATGAGTACAGGTTGGAGATCAACTTTGGTTAAAACAGGAACGAAAAAACGCTCGTCTCTGTTTTGAGGCATCGGAGAGGCGAATCCCACGGCGACCAGGCACAGCACGGCCACAATTACTGCTGTCCACTTCATGTCTCTGGGTAGATAGTGCTGACGGCAGGTGAAAAACCTGGGATGGGAGCATGAGGAGCATGAGGAGAAGCAGCAGAAAGGGCAAGAAGGAAGAAAGAGGAAGGCAAATAGGTGATAATAATTCCTTGACGTAATGTGTGGTATGTTCATATTTCATTACATCAACATTTGTCATACACAGAAGCAATGGACGCGTTTACCACAATGACAAATATTCAGAGGGAAGCGGATGACAGCCCCACCACCCACACACACACACACACACACAGGCCCGTCTAAACCAAAGGGTGACTGTCAATGCAAAGAAGGGGGGGGGGGAAAGGCAGTGGAGAGACACCAGTCAGTCAGTCAGTCAGTCATTCTGTCAGTCAGTCAGTCAGTCAGTCAGTCAATCAATCAGTTTGCCAGTCAATCAGAGGGTATGCAAGTTAAGTAAGCAAGTAATCAATCAGTAAGTCAGTCATTCAGTCAGTCAGCAAACGCCGCGCCACTTTAACAGCGAAAAAATGAACATGAAAGTGAAACAGGAGTAAGAGGTCACATTTCATAACAACTTTTGGGTCATTTTTTTTGTCAGTGAACTGGTACGAAAAATGCATGTCTCTCTCTCTCTCTCTCTCTCTCTCTCTCTCTCTCTCTCTCTCTCTCTCTCTCTCTCTCTCTCTCTCTCTCTCTCTCTCTTTCTGTGTGTGTGTGTGTGTGTGTGTGTGTGTGGTAAGGCAAGGCGAAGTGTTGAAGTACGTAAGTAAGTAAAAAATAGTTTGATGTGGTTTGCTGTTCACAGAGACACAAGACAACTCTGTGCTTACCGGCAAGTGACAGTCGCAGGGAGGAGCTGAGGTAAAGCAGTGCAGTGCAGAGCTGGTACTTGTGTCTAACAGTCCCCTGTCTTGCTATATATATATATGCACGCCAAGTGATTGTCATCGATTGAAAGGAGTCAGGCTCAAGGTCATGCAGCCTTCGGTATATTTAGTAGACAGGATACCGATGATCTTTCTGTCTTACAATATGCTGGAATGGTTTTGGGATTCACTACGTGGATCGTGACATTAATTGGCGCCTAAAGGTGTGAGTTGAGTTACGTAAGGGTACGAGTTGGGCTATTTCAACACCAATGATACTAAATGTGCAATGATTTCTGTTTTCATTATGTTCCTTTCTCTTCGTCCCCTTCGTCTGCTTATCCCTATTCCACGCTCGTTCGACCCTAACCCAACTACATTCCCTATTTCACTCTCCCACTCCCTCACCCCCCTCCCAGCACCCCAGGATCCTAGTTTCTCCTCTCACCGCCATTCTGTCTCTTCCATATCGGGCCCACGTCTCGCCTCTTACCACATAAGCCTCAGTCACTCATGCTCTCTCCTGTCCGCCACTCGAGGACTTTCACTCACATCCTCCTTGTGATTCTCTGTGAGTTGTAGCTTGATACTCGCTACTCTCCGCTACTCAATTGCGTATGGGCACCCCACTGTACGTAAAAATAGGCCCGAATAATATTAACGCTGGAGAGAGGACATGTGAATGTGAAGTACAGATTTGACTACAGTAGGCAATAGGGAACTTTTAAAAGATAAGATGCATTTATGGATAAGGATCGGCGCACGTACGCAAAATAAACCAGAATAATATCAAAGCTGAAGAAATGACCGCGTGAATGAGAGATAGAGGTCTGACTGGAAGAGACTTTGCAATCTGGTTGTTAGTAAACTCAATAATGAACTTTAGAAGGTTACATTGATTTGCGGATAGGGAAGATAAGTGGGTGTCTCAGTGTACGCACAAACAGACCTGAGTAACAGTAAAGCAGGAGTGACTGAGATTTGACAGGAGCAGATTTAGTGTACGGTGAGCTTCAAAAAACACATTTATGGGCGGAGAGGAGAGTTGGGTATGAGCAGGTATGTGTTACACAGGGGCCGCTTACTTGCTGCTTATATATATATATATATATATATATATATATATATATATATATATATATATATATATATATATATATATATATATATATATATATATATATATATATATATATATATATATATATATATATATATATATATACTCGTATATATATATATATATATATATATATATATATATATATATATATATATATATATATATATATATATATATATATATATATATATATATATATATATATATATATATATATATATATATATATATATATATATATATATATATATATATATATATATATATATATATATATATATATAGAAGGAAAAAAATAGCAAAAAGTGGTCTGAGCAGCTTGACCAAGTATATAAAAACGGCGAGAGGAGAAGCTTGATACGGTTAACTCAGGTGAGGGAATATTCTTGCTCGAGAACAGAAGAGAAAGAGAAAAATAAGAGACTAGTAATTAAAAGAGGAACACGCACATAAAGACTTAAGCTTGAGAATGCAAAGCTTGGTACATAATAACTTGGTAATAGCGTCACCAGTGTGGGGCGTGTAGATAACCTGTGCCAGGCAGGTGTTGAAAGCTAACCAGTTTTTCACGTTCTCCCTCCTGACCTTAACTCATGGTGGGGGTCGGGGGTGAAGCAAAGTAATATAGAAGCATCACAACGATTATACTGGAATGGCAACTCAGTGGACCTTTTCCCCCCCCCCCCCCTTTCCGTTAGAACATAAGTACACAAGAAAATAAGGAAAGCTGCAAGAAGCCATGAGGCCTACACGTGGCAGTCCCTGTATGAAACGCACCTTATATTTCCAATACTATCCTCATTCATAAATTTGTCTAATGTTTTTTTAGAAGCTTCCTGATGTCTGTTGTCCAGGCCACTGACCCTCTTCCGCAACAAAACGAGGCAGATGCCAAACTGGTCAGTATTAGTACTCAACATGCGTGTTCCTGTTCTTGCGTCACCAAGTCTGGATCCACAGGCAAGCAAACCAGCGCATCTAATCTGCACATCGACATGGGGAAGTGAATGTGACAGTGCATCGGTACAACAGGAGAGCTCCGATGCTGCTGAGACTGAAGGAAGCAGCTCAGGTGGCGGTGCAGGTGCCGCGTGTGTGTAGGAAGGTAAGTATATGTAGTATGCATAGTATGTGTATGGGGTTTTCATCTATCTATATATATACCAGGCCAGCAATCCTACACACACACACACACACACACACACACACACACACACACACACACACACACACACACACACACACACACATCACACTCTTAGCCCTGTGTCATAGATTCTCTAAATACTAAAGACTGATTACCGAAAAACAACGTAAATAAGTTAACAAAGACTAGCCAGCGGGGACCCTTAGGAGAAACATTTGCTCTCTGCCTCCTCATTCCCCGCACCACCCGGTCTGTCCTTTACCCCTACTCGCAAAATTTCCCTTCTTTTTCCCTCATTTTCCTGCCACTCTTCCTCACTTAATTCTTGGCTCTCCTCCTACTTTCGCCTTACCGTCCTTTCCTTACATTCTCTTCTCCCTTCCTTTCTCTTCCTCTCACTTTTCCCTTATTCTTCCTCACTTATTTAATGGCTATTCTCTTACTTCCCCCCTCACTGTCTCTTCCTTACCATTCATTTCCTCCCCTCACTCTTCCTTACCTAATTATTTACTTTTACTGTCCCTTCCTTACCATTTACTTCCCGTCATTCCCTTCACAGGCTGATCCCGCGAACATTACTCGGGTAGACTGGCCTGAGCAAGCGACGAAGGGAGTGGCCTATCACAATGGCTTGCACTTTTAGCATTGTCCTGATCCATTCACACGTAAGTAAAAAAAGGGATAGCAGAGAAAGTGAGAAAATGAAGATAAGAAGGCGAGGAAGTAACGGGCAGGAGGAAGGGAGCAGACGGGCCCGTCATGCATAACAAGACAAAACTTTCGTTGCGGGCGCTGCAGTGCATGGCGATAAGCGCGCCCGTTGTCGTCAGTGGCTCCGCAAAACACCTATAAGACGTGTGTGTGTGTGTGTGTGTGTGTGTGTGTGTGTGTGTGTGTGTGTGTGTGTGTGTGTGTGTGTGTGTGTGTGTGTGTGTGTGTGTGTGTCCTGATGGCGCGGGGCGAGAGAAAGCGAGAGAGAAAGCACGTATATATACACCTGGCTAGCTTCGTGGGGAGAGATACACCTGCACGCCGAGCCCTCTTAGGACACCACGCCGCAGCGCATCACGCCCCGCACCGCCGTTACCTCAAGCCAAACGGTAACGCCACCTCCCCCCCTCCCACATACATACACACACACACACACACACACACACACACAATATACAACGGTCCTCCTCCCTGATCTGTGCCTGGCTATCACAATTCCCTGCACGCTGCCTCACAACGGCCCCTCGAGGACACGCGTCGTCCGTGGTGACAGTCCTCATTCTTGGCAAGGGATGGTGATAGGTCTCTTCCTTTCTCCTCCACGTAACAGTTTCGTTAGCCAGACAACCCAGACGTGCCGGGGTCAATAGACGAAAGTGCATGGGCGTGTCTTGTGCTATTCCTTCACTGCATAAAACTGAGCCAAAACAGTTGATAATATCAGACAGTTAAGATGTTTACTCCTTGGAAGCTACGGACACTATAGCGCTTGTTGATTTAACCTTATTCGACGTGACAAGCTTATATTACTTGTATCCTTATATCCTTCTTTTATGTCCACCCATACAATTTACTTCAGTGACCTCAGTGTTGCAAAAGAAGACCTATAGCAGTGAAAATTTGAGAACCACTTTGCTTCTAAAGCGTCAACATGTCTTACGCACTTTGATCTTACCCCAGCAGGTACAAACAGCAGCAGATTCCTTCTATGCGGAACCTCGTACTTCTGACCTCAATGCTAACAAAAAAAACTACCAAACCAATGAAAAAAGTTAAGGAGTCAGCAAGTCTCACGCACTTTCGCCCTTTCCCCAGCACGTACAAACAACAGCAGATCCCTACCATGCGGAACCTCGTACCTTTGATCTTCCCAGTGTTAGCAAAAGGCGACTAAAGCAACGAAAACATTAAGGGGTCAACATGTCTAACGCACCTTCGTTTTTTTTATTTCCCTATCAGAAACAAACGACAGCAGATCCCTACCATGCGGAACCTCGTGCTGCTGACCTTCGTGTGTGCGTGCGTGGCCACCACCCTCGCCATGCCCGCGGCCAGGCCTCCCACGGACGAGAGAGAAGGAAGGATAGTGGTATTAGTATTCCCAAATTCACTCGGCGGCCAGGACCTTCACGCACACGAAGAGGAAGGAGGTGGAGAAGCCCATGCAACGGCAGGAGGTGAAGGAGGTGGAGAAACCCATGCAACGGGAGGAGGTGAAGCCAATGTAGAAGAAGTGACAGAGCCAAATAAATGTTTATTCATCTTTTGCATTACGAAAGCTAATAACTGATGACATTATTGATTTTTCACCGTTGCTGCTGCTGCTGCTGTTGTTGCTGTTATTCGTGCTGTTTCTGCTGCTGCTCGTACTGGTGTTGTTATTGCCAAAGTACCAGCGGCTCTGCTCAATTTCAATACCTCATTATTTTTTAGTTCTGTTTTGTACCTGCATTAAAATGTTATGACTGTATTTTTTTATTTTATTACATTCTTTGCTCCCTATTTTCAAGATTTTAATTTTTTTCGTTTTCTAGTTTATTCATTTTACTTATTTATTATTATTATTATTATTATTATTATTATTATTATTATTATTATTATTTTTATTATCATCATTATTATTATGGGAGAGAGAGAGAGAGAGAGAGAGAGAGAGAGAGAGAGAGAGAGAGAGAGAGAGAGAGAGAGAGAGAGAGAGAGAGAGAGAGAGAGAGAGAGAGAGAGAGAGAGTTTTAGCACTGACTTCACAATATTTAGCAGCTAAATTATCAGTTATCAGATAGTCAATGCCTTTTTCATTATTTGGTTTCTTCGTTACACACACACACACACACACACACACACACACACACACACACACACACACACCTTTGTAATGTTTACCCTTAAATCATCTTGCCTGAGTGACCTTCAGACCAGGATCTTATTCTTTTGTGACCTCCTCCTCCTCCTCCTCCTCCTCCTCCTCCTCCTCCTCGTCTTCTTCCTTCTGACTTCTCCATATTCTCCTTATGGATCCTTCCCTTTCACCTCCTCTCCCTTTTTTTAAATTTTTTTCTCCTCCTCTTCCTTCTCTTCTTCATTTTAATTCCTCCATACTCTTCTTATTCATCTTTCCTTTCTTAATTCTTCTCATTCTCCTCCTTGTCTCCCCCTTTATCGTGGTCTTCCTCCTTTTCCTCCTCTTCATCACCTACATCCACATCCTGCTCCTCCTCGTCCTTCTTCACCTTCTCCCTCTCATCAGCATTATCCTTACTATTCTCATCACCACTCCACTCATTCACAATTCACTGCAAGTCAAAACTAAGCACCTTATTTGCCTTTTACTCTCTCACAGTCTTCCCTTCACTACCCTCCCACAGTCTATCAGTTCACTACCCTCCAGTCTACCCTTCGCTTCTAATTTAATACTTTTACTTTTATGCGCATCCCAAACACTCAGAAGGCAGTAGAAAAAAGCCTTTGCATGGACACAGAAAAGAGACCACGAGTAATAGAGAATGTTTAGAAAGGAAAGCAGCAATTTAAGAGTCTACCATTGAACTGCGAGGAGAAAATGGGGACCTGCCACTTCACAGAAAACGGAGGAGTGTTTATATCCGTATAGATGTGGTCTTAAAGGGTTATTATTATTATTTTTATATTATTATTATTTTGTAAAGTAATTACTGAAGAATATTTTTTTCCCTTGTTTTCGTTTTCCTTTTCTACGGTCTTCAAACTTTTCCTCTTTCCTTTCTCCTCTTCTTCCCTTGTTCTTTTCCTTTCCTTCATCCATCCTTCCTCAGTTCTCCATTCCTCCTCCTCTTATTTATTTTTTTTTCTCTTCCTGTTCTAGCTCCCTCCCTCCTTCCTCCTTTTTTCCCTCCTTCTGTCCTCCACCTTTCCTTCCTCCTCCCTTCTTCTTCCCTCCGGGTATCACGTATATTTAACTACCTATACGAGGTCACAGGAGGAGGAGGAGGAGGAGGAGGAGGAGGAGGAGGAGGAGGAGGAGGAGGAGGAGGAGGAGGAGGAGGAGGAGGAGGAGGAGGAGGAGGAGGAGGAGGAGGAGGAGGTGGTGGTATCATGTGGTGAAACGAGGTCATTATACACTATTTCTCCTCCTCCTCCTCCTCCTCCTCCTCCTCCTCATCCTTCTCCTCCTCTTCCTCCTCCTCCTTCTACTGTAAGGGAACTTCGCGCATTTTATCTTTACTTAATTATTTTTCTTGTTTTCTCGTCCATCGTTTATTAAAAAAAACGTGATAAGAACTTATAAATGGAAAAAAATAGAAAGAAAATAATGATTAAAGGAGGAGGAGGAGGAGGAGGAGGAGGAGGAGGAGGAGGAGGAGGAGGAGGAGGAGGAGGAAGAGGAGGAGGAATCTGTGACAAGGGTAATGAGGCAAGCTAGAGTTTGTTGATCATAGGAGTAATTATCTGTGAAGTAATTAGTGTGTGTGTTTACCGTTCCCGTCTTGTCTTGGGTCGTGAAGAGAGAGAGAGAGAGAGAGAGAGAGAGAGAGAGAGAGAGAGAGAGAGAGAGAGAGAGAGAGAGAGAGAGAGAGAGAGATGTATCCTTCTCCCCTTCTCTCCATCACTTTCGTCATGCCCTTTCCTTCTCTCTCTCTCTCTCTCTCTCTCTCTCTCTCTCTCTCTCTCTCTCTCTCAAACACGCTTCTTGACTAACAATAAGGATTACCTCACCCTCTCTCTCTCTCTCTCTCTCTCTCTCTCTCTCTCTCTCTCTCTCTCTCTCTCTCTCTCTCTCTCTGGTTAAAGGAGAATACTAAACGCATAAGTATATTCCTTCAATAAAACTAAACCTATCTAAACCTATTAAGTAATTCTGATCCTTCAGTTAACCAGGTATTCAATTATTCAATGGCTACCTGAGTCAGTGTTCACCTGTGTTATCACCTGAGAAATGATCCCCACTCTCCTGCTATATACCTCTCATTCCTTTGCCTTACAGTCCCTTCCTTCCTTCCTTCCTTCCTTCCTTCCTTCCTTCCTCTTCTTCAGTCTTATCTATCAATCATACATAACAGCACCTTTGTATTATTCATTCACGAAATTTTTGCAGTTTTCTTCTTTTTTTTCTTTTTTTCTTTTCTTCATTCCTCATTACCAACTTTTATGTTTATTCTTTTTCATTTCTTTCCTTCCTTCCTTCCTTCCTTCCTTTCTGTCTTCCTTCCACTCCCTGCCTTCATTCTTTTTTCATTCCTCCTTTTAACCCTTGATCCTTCCATCCCTTTCTTCGTCTTATTTATTGCCCTGTGCGTGTTTCCTTTTTATTTTGCATATATTTCGCTTTCCCTTTTTGTTATTTTTTTTTTATTTTAGTATTGCCTTCCATCTTTGATCTCTTAAACTTTTTTTTACGTATTATTTTTGGTTTTCATCATTTCTTCTTTCTTTTTACACGTTTTCAACACTTCCCCGTTCTCATCCCACCAACCTTCTCTTTCTCTCCTATTTTTCTATCCATTCTTTGTTGTTTATCACTCTTACAACTTTTCTATATTATTTTCTTACACATTCTTTCTCGTTTTTATCTTTATATTTTCCTTTCTTATAATTCTCTCTCTCTCTCTCTCTCTCTCTCTCTCTCTCTCTCTCTCTCTCTCTCTTATTCACTTAATTATTCATTTTCCTCTTCCCTCCCTCGTCTCCACGTTCACCTTAACTTGGTGAGACGTGCGAGGCTGTGAAGATGAGACAGGAGCCTGAGGAAGGAGATGATTTCTCTCCTCCTCCTCCTTCTCCTACCCCCTTCTTCCTTACAAGGCCGTCCAGTTCTCTCTCTCTCTCTCTCTCTCTCTCTCTCTCTCTCTCTCTCTCTCTCTCTCTCTCTCTACGACATCAATTTTTAAAGGAAAATATATCTTAACATTTATTTGTGTATGCGTGCGTGCGTGCGTGCGCGTGTGTTTGTGTGTCTTTAGGTTAGAAGTCCCTCCCTTATTTGATTATGTGTACACAGACACACACACACACACACACACACACACACACACACACACACACACACACACACACACACACAACTGGTTACTGGGAAAAAAAAAAAAAACTTGTTGAATTTTCAAGGTCTGTTTTGCATCCTCCTCCTCCTCCTCCTCCTCCTCCTCCTCCTCCTCCTCCTCCTCCTCCTTCTCCACTTTCTCCTCTTCCTCCTCCTCCTCCTTCTCCTCCTCCTCGACTGTATTTTTATCTATTTGTATTTACACAGGATCTAATCACTAAGATATCACTAATCGCGATACCGTTATTTTTTATTACCAATCGAATTTTGGAGACGAGATAACCTTACATTAGGAAATAACTATGTAGAGCTCGAGGAAAATCCGGGTCCCTAAGCGGCTTCAGGACTCTTATCAAAATTCTCAATACTTTCATTAGCGGTGAAGAAATCTACGGAGAAAGCGCCCCACGTTTAACTAAATCTAGGGCTAGTGCTCACCATACTTCACTGTGTCTACTGAGGTTATTTCTTAATGTTGGAATGTATTTTGTGTTAAAGGGAGTTATATGTACTCGCTTGCCTTATCGTATCTCGTATCTGATAATTCCTACGTGTTTATTTATTTATTTTATTTATTTTTTTTATTTTTCTTATTTTCTAGATTTCAGCTCTCTTTTAGGACGGAGTAACTCACAAGACAGACTGGAGCTCTTGGAATGGACACGAAGGATACAGTGGACGTACCTCTCAGGGAAGGATAACTCTTGTGACAGATTTATTTTACTCATGTCTATTGAGTTTCTCTAAATACTTCTTTCCTTCAAGTGTGTAAATGTTTGCAAAAGTTAAAACGAAATATAAATTAAATATTCTCTCCTCTTTGACTGAATGATTAATAAGTTTGGAAAGGGAAAGTAGGATGAGGTAAGAGATGGAGAGGCGAGGAGGAGGAGGAGGAGGAGGAGGAGGAGGAGGAGGAGGAGGAGGAGAAAGGGAGGGAGAAGGTCATTAGAAGGAAGCAGAAACAGGAACCATATTAATTATTCTTACAGTAATTCTTCTTTTCCTCCTTTCTCCTTTCCTTCAGTTTTCCTTCTCATGTCATCGTCTTTGTTTCCTCACACTCTTCTCTTTACCTCTCCTTTCTCCCTCTCCTCCCCGCTCCTCTCCCTCTCTCTGTCTAAAACTTTTTTTTTCCATATCATCGTATTTCTTTTCTCCCACTATTCTCCCTCCAGTTTTCCTTTCTTCCTCCTCTTCCTTTTCATGTCGTTGTTCTTCTTTTCGTTCCATTACCTCTTCTCTTTATCCCTCCTCTCTATCCTTCTCTCCCTTCGTCCCTCTGTCTCTCAAAGTCTCAGGGAAGTAACTGTCTAATTTCGCGCACAAACACACACACACACACACACACACACACACACACACACACACACACACACACACACATACACAGGAACAGAAGAGAAGAACAAACATCAGCAGATATTTTGGCCCTTACGAGACTGCGATAAGAGAGAATGTTTAAAATAAAGGGGTTGATTAAGATTACAAAAGATATGATGTTGAAATGAACCTTAATTTTTTTTTCTTTGAAGAATTAAGGGAAGATGAGACAGTGTGTGTGTGTGTGTGTGTGTGTGTGTGTGTGTGTGTGTGTGTGTGTGTGTGTGTGTGTGTGTGTGTGTGTGTGTGTGTGTGTGTGTGTGTCCTTGACGTATGGATCAAATCGATAAAGACCCATTTCCAAACCACCACCACCTCCTTCTCCTTCTCCTCCTCTTCCATATACCTGCCCACCCACTCACCCAAACAGGAGGCAACACAAACAGATAATAACAACAACATATATTCCACAACAATCTGATAAAACAAGAGAAAATCCAATCCTAACACATCAGGGCATCATTAATTATTAAACCCACGGGGAAAGTTACCACAGATAGATAAGTTTATTAACTAAACACACAACAAACTATTCTTCAATGCCTATCAACACTTTACGCGGGCCTCCATCCCAAACACCGCTGAGGCAACACACACACATATCGCTTATTCCAAAATATTCCCAGCTAGTTAACAAGAGGCTGGACTTCGGCCCGCATTCAGAAACACTTTGCTCTCTCTCCAACGACTATTTTCAAAGGTCACAGAGATGACTGGCTGGGTCCTCAAGAGTGTTTCTCCTGTTCATAATGTAGACACCTTGCTAATTTGTCATTAAAACCATAAAAAAAAAACACCCTTAAAGACTCGTATCACTTTAGCTAGAGCAGGAAGTGCTTCAAAATGTGGTCCTTTATTAAGACTTAGTTTATCTCACACGCGATGACCGGGGAGAGATCAGTGGCTTTCCTGCTAAAGATGTAGAAGCGCTGGTGGTCTCGGTACGGGGCGAGAATTGCGTAGGTCGCGCTCGCATTGTCTTCGGGATTAGTTGGGTACCACCTGAGGGAAATGGGTGCAATGGAATGAATGAATGAATGGTTGATAGTTTGTTTGTCTGGAGGCGATGCAGCAGGAACCCCATAAGGCAGAAGGGTAATAGAGGTTGAAGAGATGTTAGAGAAATGTCGAAGGTCAGTTGGATGTTCTACGTGTATTGGTTAGTTGAGGTCAGAAAGAAATCTAATTAAGTTTACATGCAGATTTTTCGTCAGTGTGTGAAAGACCTTGATACATACATGAATGTAAACTGATGCATGGATAAACAGAATACGATTAATACCTCGTCAAGGAATCTAACCCAGCAACTTACTAGGATATTTTCTTTTGGTATGCAATAAAAACAAAACATAAATTACTACGTACATGAACAATAACGTGTTGGGAATATGATCAAAAGTTTATCAAAGACTAACCCAACAACTTGCTATAATTTACTGCTAGTACAAAGGAAAAAAAAAACTTACATGTTGGACTCCAGGGACAGCTCTGCTCCGTTCAGCCAGCGCCAGCCTGACTCAGTCTTCCTTGCACCAACCCAGTGAGTGTAGTGGGACCAGTCTGCGAGGCGATGACAGGACGGGTTAGTTAGTTCATCAAATACACCTTTTCCTTCCCACTCTTCCTCTCACAGTCTAGTTAAAATCATTCTTATAAGTTTCTGAGTAAGTGCTGCTGTTTGCTAATCCATAAAGTTGTTTGAGGAGTGAGTCTCTTGAGGTTGGAATGACTTGTTATACTTATGTGGAAAGGGAAGCTTGGGTAGTTCAAAAGTGGTTTCTCTCTCTCTCTCTCTCTCTCTCTCTCTCTCTCTCTCTCTCTCTCTCTCTCTCTCTCTCTCTTGTGTTTTGTGTGATTTGTATAGCTTGATGGGTGAGTGAAATACATTTATATAGATAGTTATTTGAGTGTTGCCGCTGCTGTTGTTGCTAGTGATATTGTCTTTTTCTGTCTCTACAATCTGTGAAAAGCGTAACGTTTTGTTTGTGTTGTATGGTCTATTGCTACTGCTGCTGCTGCTGTTGTTGTTGCCACTAGCGGCACTCACCGCCTCCCAGGCCGTAGACATGAGCTGTAAACTGCTCTATCTTGGTCGGGGTGTCGAGGGAAATTAGCTGACCACCTTCCGTCTTGCATATCTCGTTCGATTCCTCCCAGTTCTTGCGGTTGTCTCCTGTCAGCACCCTGTTGATCAGCTTCACGCAGGCGCCGTACGGGAGCAGCTGCTCACTGGGGCAAGTGGCAGCTGTGGAGCCAAGGAAGAGGAACGCACATAAGAGAAGGAGAGTTAGAAGGCATGGCAATGGTAGAGTCTGTAAGATAAGTGGTAATAGGTGTGTGTGTGTGTGTGCAGTGTGTGTGTGTGTGTGTGTGTGTGTGTGTGTGTGTGTGTGTGTGTGTGTGTGTGTGTGTGTGTGTGTGTGTGTGTGCATCAATCATAGCGAAAAAAAAAAAGCAACATTTTATGCACTATCTATCCAGCTTGCTATCTGTGTTGTGACTAACAATTACTCGTATCTACAAACTACAAGAAAATTACTTGTACTACTACAGCTACCACTATTGTGCGTGTCTATACCCACCCACACTGTCAGCCAACGCCACCACCACCACCACCGCCGCCAGCAGGAGCACGGATCGCCTTTCCATTGTCGCAGCACCGGCAGGAGTAACATGCCAGCACCGCTCCGCCGCTCTATATAGCCTCCCGGGGCGGCGACCAAACCTGATCCTCACTCCTCTCTCCACACCCCGTTTTCTTTCTCTTTATTTTCTTCTTTTTTTTGAATTCTTAACTCTCTCTCTCTCTCTCTCTCTCTCTCTCTCTCTCTCTCTCTCTCTCTCTCT
This sequence comes from Scylla paramamosain, assembly GCF_035594125.1. Lineage (NCBI taxonomy): Eukaryota > Metazoa > Arthropoda > Malacostraca > Decapoda > Portunidae > Scylla > Scylla paramamosain. The sequence goes on from NC_087184.1 coordinate 17,613,178, forward strand.
CTCTTTGTCTATATCTGCCTTTCAAAATCACAAAATCACAACATTGAGAAATCAGAACATATACACACAAAAAATCACTGACGTACATTTCCTCGAACTTCACCCGTTGAGTAACAATAAAAATAAAATTTATAAGAATGATACAAACACACACACACACACACACACACACACACACACAAGCAAACCCACACGTGTCAGTTTACTCTTCTTCCTTTCCTAGTCGCGACATTCTTTCCCAGGAAACGAATAGAAACTTTCCCGGTCCAGTTTTTATCTAGGTGGAAGGAGGCAGAAAGGATCACAAAGGAAGAGCATAGGAACCAGGCCTGTTGAAGATTACGAGGTTAGGTTTGTTCGTGGTGAGTTGCATTAATTTAAAACAGAGATGAGAGAAGAGAAGAGACAGAGGGGGGGGGGTGGAAAGAAGAGATGTAAGGAGTAGAGGGAATACAAAGAACAGAGGAAAGGAGGTATCTGAAGAATGAAGAGAAATGAAAAGACACGACGAAGGTTGGAGAGGAAAGGAGAGACAAAGGAAGGAAGAATAGAGAGGGAATAAGAGACAAGCCGAGGAATGCAGAGGTAAGGAGTAAGGAGAAAAGAAAAGACGCAAGGGGGAAGTAAGAAAGATGTGAAGGAAAAACAAACAAATAAAAATATTAATATCAAGAAAAAATTACGACAGAAGAAAATTAATTACCAAGGAAAGAAAAGAAAACTGGAATGAGGAAGCTAGGATGAGAAAAAGTAAAAAAATATGGGAAGCAATGAAAAAAGCCAAAGGAGGATCATAAATTAAGAGAAAATTAAGAAAGTACTAGAAGGAAAAAAATACTAGGAAGTTTAGGAGGGAGAGGAAGAAGAGGAGGAGAAGGAAGAGAAGTATCAGAATCAGGAAGAGAGAAAAAAAAAAAAGAGGGGGAAAAGGAAGAAGAAAATAAACAAAGCCAAATAAACAACAGCAACAGATCTTTTGGCCCTTACGATATTAGACTTCATGAAATAGTGCACCATTCAACCAATAATACAAGACAAAGAATAGTAAGACGGAGGAGGAGGAGGAGGAAAAGGAGGAGGGGCAGAATGAAGGAGTGAAGATGGCATGAGGCGCAACCAGACGTCCAAGCAAGTTTTTGTGGCGCCTGTAAGGTTGAGGATGACGTGTACCGCGCCTCTCAGAACGACTGGAGAGAAAACATTAGAAGTCAGTGTATTCATGAGAGGTGACACATGTCTTCCTTGTGCAATACGTGAGGCTTCTTACGACATGTGAGTGTTGGGTGAGTTGAGAAATTGCTTGCATGGAAATAAGGAAGAGAAAAGAGAGGAAACAGAAGATTAATTTTCTTTTTACGAGAGACTGGCATAAAAATAGTGATATCCAGAAAGTGTTGGGCACTGAAGAATATTTTGTCGATCAGTGAAGGGGTAAGATAGGTGCGTTTTGTAGGTAGTTTTTGAAAAATTGTAAAATAATGGTGGTCTTTTTTTTATACGTATGGTGATGAAGGAAGCTTTCAATGCCCAGTGTAACTAAAAAACAATACGAATGTAATTATTTGTTTAAAAAGTTAGATTTGAGAAAATAAAAAGACAGACAAGAACAAATTAATTCTCAAATAGAGTGGTAAAGGAAAGGAATATGTTGCTGGTGTCGAATCATTATGTAGCTTTAAAAGATAATAAAAAAAATAATGGATGAAGATGATACAAGAAAACAGGAATATTTTATACAGTGACTGCCACGAATAGGCATGGCGGCTTCTTGCAAATCACTTATCTTCTTAGTTCCTTACGTTCTTGTTTCCTTATATTGTCGATTCTGCTTTCACGAGTGCAAATACGCATCTATGTGGAATTTCTGACATACGGGGACAATGACCGAGGAACTGTGTTTGTAAAAAAAATAAATAAATAAAAAACTCAATAGTGAGATTCAGTACCATTCCTAACTGTTTGCTTTTGGTATTTTACTTCAGGGCAAGACTGGCTGACGTGCTCCGCCACCTCCTTCTCTCCCCCTTGTCCCCCTTCAGCTTTCAAGTCTCTCTCCTCTGTTTTTCCTCTTCTTTCCTTCTGACCTCCTCGCATGTCTTTCTCTCTCCTCTTCGTCTCTGTACCTAATCTTCCCCTTCCTTCCTTCATCTCTCCTTCCCTCTACTTCTCTACACTTCCTTTTCTACCTTTCTCCCTCCTTTCTGTTCCGTATTCATCACTTCTCTTCTGTTTACATAAGTACATCTCCTATCTACCTCTGCTCTTATTTACTCCTTAGACAAGTCAATCACTCTTTCATTCTGTACATCATCAACTCTCATTCTTTTCCCCTATATTCCTTCACCTCTACAATCAAGAATACACAGACACTCATATACATACTCTTATATATCTACCATAAAACACAATGCTGCAATTATCATTAACCTTTCCACTGCTATGGGATTCAACTTAAGAATATCAAAATAAGTTGGAGCAAGTTTAGTACAGCATAATTTCCTAAGGTATCACTAACACGAAAAAAAAAAAGTAACCGAGCAATTTAAAGTTTTCAGTCTTTGTACTTATATGTATTTATTTATTTATTTTTTTTCATTGAGTTTAACTGTCAAATAAAAACGTGTCATCTTGTTATCAAAGGAAGGTAAGCGAGACACGAGTAACTTGGGAAACTTGAAGAGATAACAGAAGTGACTAGGGAGAGATAACACAAGGGAGACAACACGCCAGTAACTAGGAAAACTTGGATTGTTACACATGACATTCTGCACAAGATTCCTGGAAGCTCTTATTACTGACGAAGGTGAAATCTGGACTAGACGAGGTGGAGCGGAGCGAGAGCCGGTTCAGTTCGTATAAATGACAGAGAGAGGCCGCTGGATCGCTCACTCCAGCCTGAGCAGCAGACCAGAGCACATTCCCAGCAGGAGAGAGAGAGAGAGCGTGGCACCATGGCGACTCTGCGTGTAATGGCACTGATGGTTGTGCTGGTGGTGGTGGCACTCCCGACTGTCTTGGCTTTGTCTGTGTGTGAGTATTAGTCCCGCATTCTGAAACGTTTTACTTGCTTCCTCACCACGACTATTTTCAAATGCCACAGAGATGACAAGCCGGGTTCTCAAGAGTATTTCTGCTGTTCTTAATGTAGAAATCATCTCTCACCCCATCCAAGCCCTTCTCAATTCACCTCCCTCCCCCAATCAACCCATTAATAAACTCACATCTTCACCGCATCCCGTGTGTGTGTGTGTGTGTGTGTGTGTGTGTGTGTGTGTGTGTGTGTGTGTGTGTGTGTGTGTGTGTGTGTGTGTGTGTGTGTGTGTGTTATGCTCCTCTCTCAGTTCACCTCCCTCCATCTATCACCACATTAACGCGCCCCTCACCCCATCTCTGCACCCCACAGCCTGCACGGCGCCCTTCAAGGCTGTGGACAAGTGGTGTGTGGTCGCCAACATCAGCGTGCCCGACGTGGCGCACACGTGGCTGGGAGCGAGAAGCGCCTGTCAGAGTATAAAAGGAGACTTGATCGTTCTGGACGAGCACGAGAAGATGCGAGCCGTTACCGCCCACCTGAAGACTGAGCTTAGTGGAGGTGAGTACTGCGTCTCTGAGTCTGTTGTGTGCGGTGCTGATTCTTATAATTAAAGAATCTACGAGACTGTCTTCATAACGAGCATTTTTTTTTCTTTCTCCTGTACCGAGTTTAGTGGAGGACATTAATTCTCTCCTCCCACCTCCGCCTTACACTTCGCCTTCCTCCAACAGACGAAACGTCGTTCCCCTTATGGGTGGGCGGCAGAGGAGATTCAGGCCAGTGGCGCTGGGTGGACGGCAGCCTCATGAACTTGCAGTCCCACCTGTGAGTGATTACAACACCTGTGTGTGTGTGTTTTGTAATGGGTCGGTTTAGTGTGTTGGATGTTGTTGTTGTTGTTGTTGCCATTACTGATGCTGCTACTTTTATTATTGGTGATGATACTACTACAACTACTACTACTACTACTACTACTACTACTACTACTACTACTATGAGAAACTTTCCTTAATTCTTCCCTCACTTTGACCTGCGATCTTTGTAGACCCTTTGCCACCACCCCCACCACTACTGCTACTTCTACTATTACTACTATTACTCCTACTGCAGCGTTTACTACTTCCATTACCACTACAACTTTTACTACTACTACTACTACTATTAGAAGCAGTATTATCATCGCCACAACAAACTCTTCTTAATTAATCCTTGCTCCCTCCCTTCGTCCTCCCCTCCCTCCCTCTGAGACACTACTATTGCCACCACTTGCATTGATTCCCTTCACTTCAACAGGTGGATTCCAGACAGCCCGTACGAGACCTCAAACAAGGGAGTGTCCTACGCTAAGGTGATCCAGGCAGGGCAGTGGAAAAGGAGGTACATGGAATCCACACCACCAGAAAGTAATCTTCCTGGTTACATCTGTGAGAAGTAGACAGAGGGGTGCTTAAAGATAAAAGATAATGGTGAGGTTAGAGGGAGGATGATATTAAGAAAACTACGTACATAAATTTGAATGGTAAGAAAAAAGGAGGATGGAAGTAAATAAAGAGCTATATTTTGTGAGTATTAGATAGAGGAGGACGTAAAGATATGGTGTAATTGTCACGTTAAGGTTGTAGAAGAGGGGGGTAGGGAAAACACCAAAAGCTGCATAACTGATTCTGAAGGGGGAGAAAAAAAGGAAAGGAAAGGAGAAAAGGAAAGAATGCAAGAGAGGATTAAGTGCGAAAAATAATTAGAAACTTTATGTACTATGTTTAAGAAGTACACGGAGCCATTACAGAGACATCATTTGACTTATCCCTCGTGTGTGTGTGGGTATGTATGAGAGAGAGAGAGAGAGAGAGAGAGAGAGAGAGAGAGAGAGAGAGAGAGAGAGAGAGAGAGAGAGAGAGAGAGAGAGAGAGAGAGAGAGAGAGGAAGGGTGGTGCTCGTGATATAGCTGGAGAAAATTCCTGTTTTGTTGGCTACGTGAGATTTTCAGGCGAGTTTTCGGTTTACCTGTATGTCAATGAACGTCCGACCTTGGAATACCCTGTTTATGATTTGAGAAGCGAAAAAAAAAAAAAATATAAACAAATAAATAAGTTGGGCCCCAGCGAGAAGACGGGGAAACTTAAGGGCGAAAATACCTTACTCCGTGACGAACTACCAAACGAGTGAACAAGCGGACCCCCCCCCCCCTTCCTACCCAACCTTTGCACGATGGCCAATGCAGTAAAATCGCTACCTGTAAGTGATGCAAATATATATTGTAGCCATAAATTAATACAAGTAATTTATTAACCTGTTGTCAATAAAATATCTATCTGTCTACCTATCTATCTATCTGTGTGTGTGTGTGTGTGTGTGAGTGTGTGTGTGTGTGTGTGTGTGTGTGTGTGTGTGTGTGTGTGTGTGTGTGTGTGTGTGTGTGTGTGTGTGTGTGCTTGTCTGTGGCCTTGGCTCAGGGATCAAACTCATAAAAATTAATATCCAAACTTCCTCCTCCTCCTCCTCCTCCTCCTCCTCCTTACACCCACTAACTCACTCACCCACCTACACACCCACACACAATCAATAAGAATCAAGCAAGAGGCAACACAAACAGATAATAACAACAAGATATATTCTCAAACAATCTAACAAAGCAGAAGAGAAAAAACAAATAAGGAAACCTTAACACATCAGAAAACCATTACTGTTAAACTCAAGAAAGACAACAACAACAACTTGAGATATATATGAAAATAGATACGTTTATTGGCTACATACACGCAACAATCCATCCTCCTCAATTAAAAAACGCTTTGCTCTCTCACCACGACTATTTTCAAAAAGCCACTGAGATGATACGCCAGTTCCTCAAGAGTGTTTCTCCTGTTCTTAATGCAAAAACTTTGTTAATCTCTCACTAGAACCATAAAGACACCCTTAAAAACCCGTGTCAGTTCAGCTAGAGCTTTTTGAAAGTAGCCAAGGAGCAGTAAGAAGTGTTTCAGAATGTGTTAATTTGTTTTAGTCATCGTCCGCTTCACACGCGTAGTCTCGGCAATCATCATAGGGAGTAAGGTAGTAGCGCGGGTGTCTGGTCATGGGGACGATCCGTGCGTGGGTATGGTTTCCTTCGGGTTGATATGGGAGCCACCTGAGGGAAGTGGGTGCAAGGGAATGGATTATTGGTTCACTGGCTGACTATGTGAAGGCGCTGCAGCAGTAGGGTGGAAGAATGGAAGAGGTTGGAGAACTGCTGAGGCAATGGCAAAGTTTGAGAGATGTTTAAAAAATGTGAAAGGTCAATTGGGTACTCTACGTGTGCTGGTTACGTGAAGTCAGCGAGAAACCTAATTAAGATAACATGCTGATTTCCAGTCAGTGTGTGATGGGCTTTGAGGTTTACTGTGGATATTCTAAGTTAGTATAACATAAAGCAAAAACTAATGCATGTAAGAACAACAACATGGACAGGGTTGGAAATACGACTAATAGTTTACACATATTCTAACCCAACAACTTGCTAGAACACCAAGATTTACGACTAGTACTTAGCAGAAAACTCACATGTGTGACTCAGAGGACAGTTTTTCTCCATTGAGCCAGCACCAGCCTGACTCAGTCTTCCTTGCACCGACACAGTAAGAGTTCCCGCCGAGGTCTGAGGGGCGCGGAGAACACGTGTCGATTAGATTATCAAATAAACCTTTTTCCTCCCGCTCTTCCTCCCAGTCAAGATAAAATCGGCCTTATGAATTTCCGAAATACATTTCTGCAGTTTTCTAATCCGTAAGGTTGCTTAAGGAGTTAAATTTTTGAAGTTGGATTGAGTTGGATTAAGTTGCTTTATTAGAGAGGGAATCTGCAAAAAGGTAGAAAAAGACCACTGAGGTGCCAGTCCCTAAAGAAGAGACAAACTGATTATCCAAAGTCTTTTTGTCTTGTTTGTCTTTTTATCTGTTTCCTTGTGTTCTGTGAAAGATGTTTTCTGTGTGAGATATAATTATGTAGACAATTGTTTGGTTGTTTTTG
>NC_087184.1:17622719-17655219 GCF_035594125.1 Scylla paramamosain
TGTGTGTGTGTGTGTGTGTGTGTGTGTGTGTGTGTGTGTGTGTGTGTGTGTGTGTGTGTGTGTGTTGTTCCCCTCAGTTCACCTACCTCCCTCCCTCACACCATTACCGCGTCCTTCACCCAATCCCTGCACTTTGCAGCCTGCGCGGCGCCCTTCAAGGCTCTGGATGATAAGTGGTGTGTGGTCGTCAACATCAGCGTGCCCGACGTGGCGCACCCGTGGCTGGGAGCAAGGAGCGCGTGCCAGAGTATAAAAGGAGACTTGATCATTCTGGACAAGCACGAGAAGTTGCAAGCTCTCACCGCCCACCTGGATACTGAGCTTACAGGAGGTGAGTATTGCGTCTGTGAGTCTGTTGTGTTGTGTTCAACTTCACACAGCCCATCACCTTCCCAGCCTCACTCCTCTTCCTCCTCCTCTTCTTTGATGTCCTGTCTCTTCCAATAGTAGTTACTCTAAGATAGCAATACAAATAGCCTGGTAAGGACATCAAGGTCTGTTGCTGTTTGAGTTCCTCTGTATTGCTCCTCATCCTTCGCCTTCCTCCAACAGAAAGATTAACGTATTCCTTGTGGGTGGGCGGCAGAGGATACTCGGGCGTGTGGTGGTGGGTGGATGGACGCCCCATGAACCTGGTGTCTCACCTGTGAGTGATTACAACACCTGTGTGACTGTGTGATTGTAATGGGTTGGTTCAGTATTTCCGTTGTTGTTACTGTTATTAATGTTATTGTTGTTGTTACTGTTATTAATGTTATTGTTGTTGTTACTGTTATTAATGTTATTGTCACGGCTATTGGTACTACTCCAATTTTCACTAATATCGTTACTACTGCAACTTTTGCGACTACAGCTACCACCACCACCAACCCTTCTTAACCATCCCTCCCTCTGACACACCGCTCTTGTTAACACTTCCACTGACTCCTTCACTTTTTGCCAGGTGGATTCCAGAACAGCCGAATATTAAGCAGGGACTCTCCTCCACCATGTTAATCAAATCAGGGAAGAGGCGCCACATGGTGTCTGTGAGCAACGAACAGATCACACCAGGCTATATTTGCGAGAAGTAGATGGATGACGGAGTAAGGACATAAAGAGAGGAGATAATGGTCGGCTTGGAGTGGGAAGATAAGAAAAAGAAGACGTTTTAAGCTGCATGAGTTTGAATAAAGAAAAAAGGAGGAGACGAGGAAAGAGAGAACTGTAAAAGGAAGATTCAAGTAGTAAAATATGAGAAACTTTATGTACTATTTGAGAAGTACACGGAGGCATTACTTAAAAATTGTGAGTTTATTTATCCTTTGTGTGTGTGTGTGTGTGTGTGTGTGTGTGTGTGTGTGTGTGTGTGTGTGTGTGTGTGTGTGTGTGTGTGTGTGTGTGTGTGTGTGTGTGTGTGTGTGTGTGTGTGTGTGTCCTTGACGTGGGGATCAAATCGATAAAAACTCATGTCCAAACCTCCTCCTCCTCCTCCTCCTCCTCCTCCACTTCCTCTTCCTCACACAGACAATAAATAATAATCAAAGAAGAGTCAACACAAACAGATAACAACAACAACAACATGTTTTCCCAAATACTCCAACAAAGCAAGCGAGAAAAAAAACAAACCTTAACACATCAGGAAACCACTAACTGTTAAAAAAGATAAACAAATAAACACTACAGATAGATATATAGAAACGTTTATTGGCTACACACACGCAACAATTCTTCGTCCGCAATGTCCAACAGCACTCATTACACGGACCTCCATCCCAAACACTGCTGAGGCAACACACACATTGCTCATGTCAAAACATTCCCAGCAAGTCGACTTCAGCCGGCATTCACCAACGCTTTGCTCTCTCACTATCTTCAAGGGCCACAAAGATAATTGGCCGGGTTCTCAAGAGTGTTTCTCCCGTTCATAATGTACAAGCCTTGTTAATTTCTCACTAGAACCTTAAAGACTCCCATAAAAATCCGCGTTATTTCGTCATTTCAGCTAGAGCCTTTTGAAAGTAGCTGACGTGCGGCCAGAAGTGTTTCAGAATCTTGTCCTTTGTTACGGTTTTTTCTCACACGCGGCAGCCCGGCAGCCAATAGAGGAAGTGAGGTAGTGGCGCGGGTGGCTGCTCATGGGGACGAGCTGTGCGTGGGTAGCTGATTCTGCTGGTTGACTTGGGAGCCACCTGAGGGAAGTGGGTGCAAGGGAATGGATGACTGGTTCATTGGTTGACTGTGTGTAGGCGCTGCAGCAGTAGGGTGGAAGGGAGGGAGAGCTTTGAGAGATGCTGAAGCAATGGCAAAGTTGGAGAGGTCTTTAAGAACTATGTGTACTGGTTAGTTGAGGTCATGAGGTGGAAGGGTAGAAGAGGTTCAAAAGATTTAAAAGTGTTAAATGTGTGAAAAATCAGTTGGCTGTTCTACGTGTACTAGTTACGTGAGGTCAGCGAGAAACCTAATCAAGATAACATGCTGATTTACACTCAGTGTTGTGATGGCCTTTGAGGTTTAGTGTGGATATTCTACGTTAGTGTAACATAAACAAAACAAAAACTAATGCATGCAAGAACAACTTGAGCAGTGTTGAGAATACGATAAGCAATTTACAAAAATTCTAACGTAACAACTTGCTAGAACACCAAGATTTACTACTAGTACTAAGTAGGAAACTCACACGTGTGAATCAGAGGACAGCTTTGCTCCACTGAGCCAGCGCCAGCCTGACTCCGTCTTCCTTGCACCGACACAGAAAGGGTAACCGTCCCAGGCTGTGAGGCGCGGACAAAAAAGAGTTAGTTATACAATCAAATAAACATTTCCCCCCTATTCTTCCTCTCACAATCAAGGTAAAATCATCTTTTATGAGTTTCTGAATACTTTCTGCAGTTTTCTAATCCATAAGGTTGTCTGAGGAGTGGATTCTCTGAGGCTGGATTGAGTTGCTTCATGCGATAGGGAATCTGGCAAAGGACTGTATAAAGGAAGAAAAAGACCACTGAGGTGCCAGTCCCTGAAGGAAAGGCCCAAAATGCTCATCCAGAGTCGGAGAAGTGTCCTCAAACTTCCCTCTGCTACAGGTAGGTGGATAGGGAAGGATGGGAGTAGTTTCTCTATTTCATATTTGTTTTTTTACCTCTTTCCTTGTGTTGTGAGAATGATGTTGTTTGCTGTGTGATATAATCATGTAGTCTGTTGTCTCGTTGTTGTTGTTGTTGTTGTTGGTGGTGGTGATGATGGTGATACCTTTCCCTGTCTATATTCTGAGTAGAGTGTAGTGTAGGGTGTGTTGTATAGTGATGTTTTAGTCACTGGCAGTACTCACAGCCCCCCAGGCCGAATATGTGGGTCGAGAATTGCTGTATCTTCTCTGGGGTGTCGAGAGTGATCAGTTGACCACCTTCCTTCTTGCAGTCCTCGCTCGCCCCATCCCAACTTGGGAAGAACTGACTACTCCCCCAGGTGAACAGCTTCACGCAGGCGCCGTGCGGAAACAGCTGGAAGCCATCGGGGCAAGAGGCACCTGTACAGCAGAGAAGAGGAAAGCAAGTCAGAGAAGAGAGAGAGTTAGGAGGTGTGGTAAGAGTAGAGTATGGAAGATATGTGTGTGTGTGTGTGTGTGTGTGTGTGTGTGTGTGTGTGTGTGTGTGTGTGTGTGTGTGTGTGTGTGTGTGTGTGTGTGTGTGTGTGTGTGTGTGTGTGTGTTGTGTTCTGGATGGTATCTATAAACGCTGTCAATAAACATAAGAACATAAGAAAAAAGGGAAGCTGCAAGATACCATCAGGCCTGCACGTGGCAGTCCCTGTATGAAATATACCTACCTATTTCCACCTATCATCCCTATCCATAAACCTGTCTAACCTTCTCTTAAAGCTCCCTAATAACTCAGCACTAACAACGTGATTACTGAGTCCGTTCCACTCATCTACCACACTATTTGATAACCAATTCCTAACTGTCTCTTTTTTAAAGCTAAAATTTTCAAGTTTGAACCCGTTATTTCTAGTTCTATCCTGGTCACTGATCTTACAATTTTGTTTACGTCCCCTCTGTTATAACCCTTATACTATTTAGAGATTTCTATCAGGTCGTCTCTTAACCTACGTCTATCTAAACTAAAGCTATTATTGTTATTACAACTACCACTACTGTGTGTGTCTTTACTCACCCACACTGCCAGCCAGCGCCACCACCACCACCACCCCCACCAGCAGGAGCACGGATCGCCTCTCCATTGTCACAGCACCGGCAAGAGTAACACTGCAGTGCCGCCCCGTCGCTTTATATATTCTCCTGGGGCGGCAACCAAACTTGATCCTCGCTCCTCCCTCCACATTCCGTTTTCTTTCTCCCGTTTTTTCCCCCCCCTTTCTTTGAATGCTTCCTTGTCTGTGTCTATCTGTCTGTCTGTTAATAATAGTAATAAAAATAAAAATAATAATAATAATAATAATAATAATAATAATAATAATAATAATAATAATAATAATAATAATAATAATGATAATAATAATAACAATAATAATAATAATAATAATAATAATAATAATAATAATATAATAATAATAATAATAATAATAATAATAATAATAATAATAATAATAATAATTATTATTATTATTATTATTATTATTATCATTATTATTATATCATTATTATTATTATAATTATTACTGTTTATAATAATAATAATAATAATAATAATAATAATAATCAGGTTACTTAGTGGCAGCCTAACCAACTGAAAATCGACGCAAAAATTTTACATTATTAATATATTAACAAGCATATTACATATCAAATATACATTAACCATAAGACAGTACTTACCTGCCTACCTGTCTGTCTGTCTGTCTCTCTGTCTGTTCGTCTGTCCGTCCATCCTTCTCTGTCTATCTGTCTGTCTGTCTTTCTGTCTGTCCGTCCGTCCGTCCGTCCGTCCGTCCGTCCTCTGTCTGTCTGTCTGTCCGTCCGTCCGTCCGTCCGTCCTTCTCTATCTGTCTATCTGTCTGTCTGTCCGTCCGTTCTTCTATCTATCTGTCTGTCTGTCTGTCTGTCTGTCTGTCTCTCCGTCCGTTCGCCACCTTCTCTGTTTGTCTGTCTGTCTGTCTGTCCGTCCGTCCCTCTGTCTTTCTGTGTCTATAATTCTGTCTGTCTTTATCTGTCCGTCTGTCCGTCCGTCCGTCCGTCCCTCTCTCTCTCTCTCTCTCTCTCTCTCTCTCTCTCTCTCTCTCTCTCTCTCTCTCTCTCTCTCTCTCTCCCTCCCTCTCCTGTCTGTCTTTCTGTCTCTGTCTGTCTGTCTGTGTCTGTATGTATGTCTGTCCGTCCATCCGTCCGTCCGTCCCTATCTGTATATCTCTGTATGTCTCTATGTTTGTCTATCTGTTTGCCTGTCTGTTCGTTCGTCCGTCCGTCCGTCCGTCCGTTCCTCTCTCTCTCTCTCTCTCTCTCTCTCTCTCTCTCTCTGCATGAGTATTACATGAGTCTGAATAAGGAAAAGAAGGAAAAAGAAAGGAGAAAAAAAGATCAGGGAATGACAAATTTCATGCGCCACGTATTTTATTGTTAGCGTTTAAAAGTACACAGAGACGTTAGAGATAAAAAAAAGTATTGTGAGTTTACTTATCCTTCAGTTGTGTGAGTGTTTGTGCGAATGGCAAAGGGAAACAGAAAAACAAACAGGAAAATCGAGGGAATGAAATGTTAGAAAATTTGAAAGATGACGAAAATAAAGAAATAAAAATAAACTCATGAGGAATAATTACCAAGGAGGACACAAGAAGCGACAAATATAAAATAAATAAAAGGGAAATAAGATGGGTTCCAACAAACGCCCTGAAAAACTGCGAGACTAGTTTCTTCCTTGTATTCCGCCTGAGGCCAATTTATCCGACTGTCCCCCCTTCTCTCCACTCCCTGCCCCCCTTTTTACCCCTCCCAGCCAGCACCAGCCAATGGGAGCGAGTCGGGTCATACCGGAGGAAAAAGAACTGGATCCTGAAGACAGAAAAAGGGCACCTTGAAAACAGCCGGTTGTGTCCATGTACTCGTACATAAAAGGGAGAGGAGTCAGCTTTGCTCACTCGAGTTTGGACGTCTCATCAGAGCACATCCCCAACAGGAGAGAGGACGAGAAAGAGAAAGAGAGAGAGAGAGAGAGAGAGAGAGAGAGAGAGAGAGAGAGAGAGAGAGAGAGAGAGAGAGAGAGAGAGAGAGAGAGAGAGAGAGAGAGCGTGGCAACAAGACGACAATGCATGTGACGGCTCTGACGATTGTGCTGGTGGTGGCGGCTCTCCCGACCATCCAGGCTTTGAGTAAGTATTGGTGTGTGTGTGTGTGTGTGTGTGTGTGTCATTCACCTATGGTCGTCTGCTGGTCATCCAGCCAGCTGTTCCCCTACGGAAAGAGGTCAGAGCTCACAGTGACCCATCTTTGGGTAAGACTGAGACCTCTCACACGCCAGACACTGGGACAGCGAGGCCACAATCCCTCGCCTTACATTCAGTACAGGGGCTACGCATTAAGAAGCTCGCCCGGTTTTCTCGCATCGCCCTGGACTCGAACCTGGGCCTTCTTGGTTGTGAGCCGAGCGTGCTGACTACTACACTATGCAGTGTGTGTGTGTGTGTGTGTTGCGCCCTCTCTCAGTTCACCTCCCTAACCCCCGCTTACCCACTCCCTGTATCCTGCAGCCTGCGCGGCGCCCTTCAAGGCTCTGGCCAACAGGTGGTGTGTGGTCGCCAACATCAGCGTGCCCGACGTGGCGCACACGTGGCTGGGAGCAAGGAGCGCGTGCCAGAGTATAAAAGGAGACTTGATCATTCTGGACAAGCACGAGAAGTTGCGAGCTCTCACCGCCCACCTGGATACTGAGCTTACTGGAGGTGAGTATTGCGTCTGTGAGTCTGTTGTGTTGTGTTCAACTTCACACAGCCCATCATCTTCCCAGCCTCACTCCTCTTCCTCCTCCTCTTTTCTGCTGTCCTGTCTCTTCCAATAGTAGTTACTCTAAGATAGTAATACAAATAGCCTGGTAAGGACATCAAGGTCTATTGCTGTTTGTGTTCCTTTGTATTACTCCTCATCCTTCACCTTCCTCCGACAGAAAGATTAACGCATCCCTTGTGGGTGGGCGGCAGAGGATACTCGGGCGTGTGGTGGTGGGTGAACGGACGCCCTGTGAACCTGCTGTCTCACCTGTGAGTGATTACAACACCTGTGTGACTGTGTGATTGTAATGTATTTTCGTTGTTGTTATTGTTATCACTGTTACTGTCACTGCTATTGGTACTACTCCAGTTTTCATTACCATCGTTATTACTGCAACTTTTGCCACTACAACTACCACCACCACCAACCATTCTTAACCATCCCTCCCTCTGATACACCGCTCTTGTCAACACTTCCACTGACTCCACCACTTTTCGCCAGGTTTATTCCAGATGAACCGAATATGAAGCAGGGACTCTTCTCCGCCATGTTGGTCAAGTCAGGGAAGAGGCGCTACATGGTGTCTGTGGATAACACAGAGACCATACCGGGCTATATTTGCGAGACGTAGATGGAGGAGAGCGTAAGGACATAAAGAGAGGAGGTAATGGTCACCTTGGAGTGGGAAGATAAGAAAAAGAAGACGTTATAAGCTGCATGAGTTTGAATAAAGAAAAAGGGAGGGGACGAAGAAAGCGAGAACTACAAGAGAAAAATTCAAGTAGTAAAATATGAGAAACTTTATGTATTGTTTTGAGAAGTACACAGAAGCATTACTGAAAAATTGTTGAGTTTATTTATCCCGTGTGTGTGTGTGTGTGTGTGTGTGTGTGTGTGTGTGGTTCCAGACACCATGGTGAACGGACGCACCTCCAGGAGCTCCTCGGGGCTTGAACGATTATCCAGATTGTACTGGCTGACCATGGCGACGAGACAAGGTTCGGAGCCTAAGGTACGAGTACTACCGCGGAATTAAAAGGAAAATTTGAAGAAAAGTGAACTGATTGAAATATTAATTAATTGGAATATTAATGGTGTATATAGCAAGGTCGAGAAGGATAGTCATGATATTACTTAGCAATTAAATCATCTGCCTCAATGAAGTTAAGACAGGATTACGAGCAGAGCTCCCTGGGCACATGACATATTCCAGTGTTGTGGCTGGGCCATCAGACAGGGGCGGTATAGTGGTGTGCGTTAAAAACAGCTTAGTGAACCAGCTTCACTCCACTGATGTCAATATTGGTGACAATGCAATGTAAGGCTTTGCAGGATGTTGTGATGGGTTTTTATTATATTCCCCAAGTGACTCCCCATATTACTCCCACGCTTCCTTTGCAGCTATACATGAGATGAACTGCAGGTTCGGGGGTTTGGTGAGGCATCTCGCTGCTCGCATGCGATCCGCCAACCTGCGTGACACTGTTCCGATCACTGACCTGTCTTGCCTTAATTTGCCAGATGATACAAATGCTACTAATAATAATAATGCTGAGGAATTATTTACTATTTGTAATGAAAATAATCTTGTGGTGGTTAATAATCTGAAGACCAGTAATAAACACTCTGTTGGCAATAAGACCTACAAGAAAAGGAACAAATAGATCTCGGAGCTTGGCACATATATTGCCTCTGCTTGTGTGCTAAAGTATATACGTGATTTCAAAGTATTACAACAACACAATCTTCCTTCAGATCATGTCCTTATTGCTGTGTCTGTGTGCTCCACTCCACTCACCTGGATAAAGTAGTGAGGAGGGCAGAGTCGTTAGGGAATTATTCATCATATCACCGCTGCCCACCTACACCTAAGCTCACCAAGGGACCTATCGGTTATGGAGATGTGGATAAGGACAAGTTCAGGGACAACATACTTCGGTATAATGTTCATGTTTGTGATGAAGTGAACGTGATGGCTGGGGGTGACCGATGTTTTGTATACGTGCGTGACAAGAAGAGGGAGGTACATGAACGTCCTGATGTTACCACTGAAGGTGATAAATAGATAGAAGCGCTTGCTGCAGGACAGAGACGACTCCAGGGTATGGAGAGCAGTTGACTGGAAGGGTGATGTGCGTGGGAACAGCGGTGGTGATGAAAGCCGACCGAACGATAGAGTTAAAACATTTTGAAAAGGTACAAAATCCTGATGAAATGACTAATTTTGACCATACTAATACTAATGTGACTATTTCCATCCTAGATGACACAATAACTCCTGTAGAGGTGAGACACGAGACTCGAGTAATGAGGCCAGACAAGGCTTGCGGATCAGACGGACTTCCTCCCAGTGGATCAAAAATCTGGGGACACTCTTTAAAAGTATGACGATAATGCTTAGAAGTTACTATTTGTCATTCCTCCCAATAATGTACACCATTCTGATGAACTGTTGCCGTGCTACTTGTGATTTACTCTTATTAATATTATTCTGGGGTAAAGCACATGTTGTGGACTGCAAATGCTGTATTGTATATGGCCATATCATAAACAGAATAGTTGTGATCCATAAACTAATTAAGTAACTAATTAACTGTGTGTGTGTGTGTGTGTGTGTGTGTGTGTGTGTGTGTGTGTGTGTGTGTGTGTGTGTGTGTGTGTGTGTGTGTGTGTGTGTGTGTGTGTGTGTGTGTGTGTGTGTGTGTGTCGGGCACCTTGACGTGGGGATCAAACCGATAAAAACTCGTGTCCAAACCTCTTCCTCTTCTTTTTCCTCCTCCCTCTCCTCCTCCTCCTCCTCCTCCTCCTCCTCCTCCTCCTCCTCCTCCTCCTCCTCCGACTCCTACTCCTTCTCCGGCTCCTCCTCCTCTTCCTCCTCCTCCTCCTTATACACACAGTCAATAAGACTCAAGCAAGAGGCAACACAAACATATAATAAAATCAACATACATTCCTGAACAATCCTACAAAGAGAGAGAGAGAGAGAGAGAGAGAGAGAGAGAGAGAGAGAGAGAGAGAGAGAGAGAGAGAGAGAGAGAGAGAGAGAGAGAGAGAGAGAGAGAGAAATCTTAACACATTAGGAAACCACTAACTGTTAAACTCACGAAAAAAACAACAACTTGAGATAGATGTGAAGATTGAAATGTTTATTGACTACACACATGCAACAATCCTTCCTCCTGAACGCCCACCAACACTCTTTACACGGACCTTCATCCCAAACACCGCTGAGGCAACACACACATCGCTCATGCCAAACCTTCCCAGCAAGTTAACAAGGACTTCGGCCCGCAATCAGAAATGCTTTGCTCTCTCACCACGACTATTTTTAAAGGGCACTAAGATGATTGGCTGGGTCATCAAGGGTGTTTCTCCTGTTCATAATGTACAAATCTTGTTACTCTCACACACTAGAACCATAAAAAAATAAAAAAAATAAAAAAATAAAAAAAATAAAAAACCCATGTCACTTCAACTAGAGCTTTTTGAAATCAGCTGAGGTGCGGTCAGAAGTGTTTCAGAATGTGGTCCTTTGTTACACTTCATCTGTCTCACACGCGGAGCCCCGGCCGTGATCTGTGGCACCGAGGTAGTAGCGCGGGTTGTTTGTCATGGAGATGACCTGCGCGTGGGTAAAGCCTTCTGCGGGTTCATTTGGGAGCCACCTGAGGAAAGTGGGTGCAATGGATTGGATGATTGGTTCGCTGGTTGAATGCGTGAAGGCGCTGCAGCAGTAGGGTGGAAAGGTGAGATAAGTTGGAGAGATGCTGAAGCAATGGCAAAGTTGGAGAGGTGTTTAGCTGAGATCATAATGGGAGAGGTTGAAGAGCTTAAAATGTCAAAGGTCAATTGGATGTTCTACGTGTACTGGTTACGTGAGGTCAAGTTAACATGCTGATTTCCAGTCAGTGTGTGATGGACTTTGAGTTTTAGAGTGGATATTCTACGTTACTGTAACATATAAACAAAACAAAAACTAATGCATGCAAGAACAACAACATGGACAGTGTTGGGAAAACGATTAACAGTTTACACAGATTCTAACCCAACAGCTTCTTAGAACACCAAGATTTACTACTAGTACTAAGCAGGAAACTCACATGTGTGATCTGGAGAACAGTTTTTTTCCATTGAGCCATTGCCAGCCTGACTCAGTCTTCTTTGCACCAACCCAGTAAGGGAACCCGTAGAAGGCTGTGGGGAGCGGACAGGACGAGTTGGTTAGATTATCAAATAAATCTTTCCTCTCCCATTCTTCTTCCTCATGAGTTTCTAAGTACATTTATGCAATTTTCTAATTCATAAAGTTGTTTGAGGAATGAAATTTCTGACCCTGCATTGAGTTGCTTTATGGGAAAGGGAATCTGGCAAAGGACTGCAAAAAGTTAGGAAAAAAGACCACTGAGGTGCCAGTCCCTAAAGGAAAAAAAAATGTTTACCCAAAGTCTTTTTGTCTCGTTTGCCTTTTTATGTCTTTCCTTGTGTTGTGTGAATGATGCTTCCTGTGTGAGATATAATTATTTAGGCTGTTGTTTGGTTTTTGTTGTTGTTGTTGTTGTTGTTGTTGGTGGTGGTGGTGGTGCCTGTCTCTAAATTCTGAGTAGAGTGTAGTGCACTCTTGTCCCTGGCAGTACTCACAGTCTCCCAGTTCAAATAAAGTGGCCGCGAATTGTTCCAACTTCTCTGGGGTGTCGAGAGAGATCAGCCGACCACCTTCCTTCTTGCACTTCTCGTTCCCTTCTTCCCAGGTTGTAAGGGAGGGTCCAGTCAAGGGCAACAGCTTCACACAGGCGCCGTACGGGAGTATATGGTAGCCACCGGGACAAGCGGCACCTGCAGAGGCAAGGGACAGAAACGCACGTCACACAGGAAGGAGAGTTAGGTGTGGTAAGGATAGAGTATGGAAGGTGTGTGTGTGTGTGTGTGTATGTGTGTGTGTGTGTGTGTGTGTGTGTGTGTGTGTGTGTGTGTGTGTGCGTGTGTGTGTGTGTGTGTGTGTGTGTGTGTGTGTGTGTGTGTGTGTGTGTGTGTGTGTGTGTGTGTGTGTGTGTGTGTGTGTGTGTGTGTGTGTGTGTGTGTGTGTGTGTGTGTGTGTGTGTGTGTTGTGCATCGTATCTATAAATCCTGTCAATAAATTACAACTATTATTATTATTACTAAAACTACCATTACTGTGCGTGTCAGAACCCACCCACACTGCCAGCCAGCCCCGCCACCACCACCACCGCCACCAGCAGGAGCACGGATCGCCTCTCCATGGTCGCAGCACCGGCAGGAGTAACATGCCAGCGCCGCGCCACCGCTCTATATAGGCTCGCGGGCGGCAACCAAACCTGATCCTCACGCCTCCACACCCCGTTTTCTTTCTTTTTTTTTTTTTTCCTTTTTTCTTTCGGTATTTCCTTGTTTTTTTTTTTTTCTGTCTGTCTACATGAACACATGAGTGAATAAGGAAATAGGAGAGAAAGAAGAAAAGAAAAAAATATAGAAGACTAAGGTGAACTATAAGGAACTTTAAGTACTGTACCTTGTGTTTTATAGAGTTGAAGAGTACACAGAGGCATTACAGGGCAATAGTGTGAGCTTGTTTATCATTCAGATATATTTTTCGTGATCGCAGTGCGCATATGCGTGTCTGTGTGGGGGAAGGAATAGTAAAGAGAAACGAAATCGAACAAAAAAATTGAAAAATGATGTTGATTTTTTTTAATAATGAAAATAATGAAAATAAAGAAATACATATCTCAAGAGAAATAATTACCAGGGAGGGCACGAGACACAATAAATACAAAGGAGAAAGAGATTAGAGGAAAAAAAAATAGAAGGCAGACTTGAATAAAAGGAGACTTGTTGCTTCCTAATATTCCACCTCAGGCCAATATTATGCGACTGTCCCTCCTTCTCTCCCTCCTTTCCCCCCATCCCAGCCAGCACCAGCCAATGGCAGCGAAGTAACAGGGCGCGGCATAATTGGGAAAGAAAACTGGATCCACAAGACGCAAAAAGGGGCTTGAAAAGAGCCGGTTGTGTCCGTGTACATAAGAGGGAGAGAAGTCGGCTTCGCTCACTCGACTCAGGGTGTCTCATCAGAGCACATCCCCAGCAGGAGAGAGAGAGAGAGAGAGAGAGAAGGGGCAATGCATATGACGGCTCTGACGGTTGCGCTGGTGGTGGCGGCGCTCCCGACCATTCAGGCTTTGAGTGAGTATTTGTGCTTGTGCGCGCGCGCGCTCGTGTGTGTGTGTTTGTGTGTGTGTGTGTGTGTGTGTGTGTGTGTGTTATGCCCCTCTCTCAGTTAACCTCGCTCCCTGCATCACCCCGTTAACGCGCCCCTGAGCCCATCCCTGCACCCCACAGGTTGCTCGGCGCCCTTCAAGGCTCTGGCCAACAAGTGGTGTGTGGTCGCCATCATCAGCAGGTCCAATTCGAGTCTTCATTCGTGGGACTCGGCGAGGAGTGACTGTCAGAATCATGGCGGGGACTTGATAATTCTGGAGGACCACGACAAGATGCGAGCCGTCTCTAACTACCTGGATTCCTTTGCTGAACGTGTGTATTGCTCCTCTCAGCCTGTTTCGTGCGGGTGTTGCTTTTTAACATTAAGAAATCTACGAGGTTGTCTTCACACGAATATACTTTTCTCTCTCCTGTAATGTTCCCTACATCACCCCTTCAACTTTTTTTTTCTACTTTATTTATTCATTATTCCCTCTCTTACAGTATTTGCATCTATTTACATCCATCTTTTTTATATAAGGGGGACAGTGCCATAGGGCAACACAAAGAACGGAAAAAAGACCCACTGAGGTCCCAGTCTCTAAAGAAAGGTCAAAAAGGATACTTGAAAATGGAAGGATAAGTGCCTCTCTCTGCTTCCCACTCTTCCTCCTTCTATTCTCATTCATACTTAAACATTTTACTCCTTCCTAACTCTAGTTCACCCTTCGCCTTCCCCCAACAGCTTTATCAGCGTATCCCTGCTGGGTGGGCGGCAAAGCCTTATCGGGCGTGTGGAAGTGGGTGGACGGACGCCTCATGAACCTGCTGTCCCACTTGTGAGTGATTACAACACGTGTTTGACTGTGTGTTTGTAATGGGTTGCTTGTAGTATTTTGGTTGTTGCTATCAATACTGTCACTACTATTACTACTACTACTACTACTACTACTACACTTCCACTGACTCGCTTAATTTTTCGCCAGGTGGTCTCCAGAGGAACCACCTCACAGCTCAACCCAGGGAACCCTCTACTCCTTAGTGGTCACTGTAGGGAAGAGGCGCCGCATAGTGTCTACCAATTCCATCTCCATTCCGGGTTATTTATGCGAGAAGTAGATGGAGGAGGGCGTAAGGACATAAAGAGGTCAGTTTGGTCAGTAATGGTCAGTTTGGAGTGGGAAGATATAAAAAGGGAAGACGTTATGAGCTGTACGAGTCTGAAAAAAAGGAAAAAAAAGAGGGAAGACGACGAAAGAAAGAACAGTAAGAGAAAAATTCAAGTAGCTAAATATGAGAAACTTTATGTACTATGTTTGAGAAGTACACAAAGGCATTACTGAAAAATTGTGAGTTTATTTATCCCTTGTGTGTGTGTGTGTGTGTGTGTGTGTGTGTGTGTGTGTGTGTGTGTGTGTGTGTGTGTGTGTGTGTGTGTGTGTGTGTGTGTGTGTGTGTGTGTGTGTGTGTGTGTGTGTGTGTGTGTGTGTGTGTCCTTTACGTGGAAATCAAACCGATAAGAACTCATGTCCAAACCTTCTCCTCCTTCTTCTTGTTATTGTTCTTGTTCTCCTCCTCCTCCTCCTCCTCCTCCTTACACACACACACTCAGTAACAACCAAACAAGAGGCAACACAAATACTTAATAACAACAACATATATTCCCAAACAATCCAACAAAGTAAGTCAGAAAAAAAATAACATCAGGAAACCACTAACTGTTAGACTTACGGGAGAGAGAAAGAGAGAAAAAAAAAGAACACTACAGATAGATATAAAGAAGTGTTTATTGACTACACACACGCAGCAATCCTTCCTCCGCAACGACAACCACCAACACTCTTTACACGGACCTCCATCCCAAACACCGCTGAGGCAACACACACATCGCTCATGTCAAAACATTATCAGTAAGTTAACAAGAGGCTGGACTTCGGCTCGCAAACAGAAACGCTTTGCTCTCTCACCACGACTATTTTCAAAGACCAAAGGGATGATTGGCCGGGTTCTCAAGAGTGTTTCTCCTGTTCATAATGTAGAAAACTTGTTAATCTCTCATAAGAACCATCGAGACACAGAAAAAAACCCGTGTCAGTTCAGCTAGAGATCTTTGAAAGCAGTCGAGATGCGGCCAGAAAAGTTTCAGAGTGTGTTACTTTGTTAGATCTGGTTGGTCTCACACGCGGCGGCTGTGCAGTCATTACCGGGACTGATATAGTGGCGCGGGTGGTTGCTGTAGGAGACGATGTGTGCCTGGGTATAGATTCCATCGGGGTCACCTGGGTACCACCTGGGGAAAGCGGGTGCAAAGGAATGAATGGCTCTTTCACTGGCTGACTGTGTGAAGGCGCTGCAGCAGTAGGGTGGAAGTGTTAGAGAGGTTGGAGAGATGCTGAAGCAATGGCAAAGTTAGAGGGATGTTTAATAAATGTCTTCTTCGTTTACTGGTTAGTTGAGGTCATAGGTGAAGGGTAGGGGAGGTTGAAGCGATTTAAAAGTGTTCAATAAATGCGAAAGGTCAATTTGCTGTTCTACGTGTACTAGTTACTTGAGGTCAGCGAGAAACCTTATCAAGTTAACACGCTGATTTCCAGTCAGTGTGTGATGGACTTTTGAGGTCTAGTGTGGATATTCAACGTTAGTATAACATAATAATAATAATAATAATAATAATGCATGCAAGAACAACATGGGCAGCGTTGAGAATACGATTAACAGTTTACACAGATTCCAACCCAACAACTTGCCAGAACACCAAGATTTACTACTAGTACTAAGCAGGAAACTCACATGTATGATCTGGAGGACAGCTCTGCTCCATTGAGCCAGCGCCAGCCTGACTCAGTCTTCGTTGCACCGACACAGTAAAAGTAAGAACGCCAAGCTGTTGGGCGTGGACAAGAAGAGTTGGTTATATTATCAAATAAACATTTTCCCTCCCATTCTCCCTTTCGCAACCAAGATAAAATCATCTGAATATGTTCTGCAGTTTTCTAGTCCATAAGGTTGTTTGAGGAGTGGTTTCTCTGAGGCTGGACTGAGTTGCTTTATGCGAGAGAGAATCTGGCAAAGGACTGCAAAAAGGTAGAAAAAAGACCAGAGGTGCCAGTCCTTAAAGGAAAGACTCAAAATGTTCATCCAGAGTTGGAGGAGTGTCCTCAAACCTCCCTCTGCTACAGGTAGGTGGAAACGGAAGGTTGGGGAGTGCTACAGTAGTTTGTCTTTTTTAACTCTTCCCTTGTGTTGAGTGAATGTTGTTTGATATGTGATATATTTACGTAAGTTATTATATGGTTGTCACTGTTGTTGTTGTTGGTGGTGGTGGTGGTGGTGGTGGTGGTGTTGGTGGAAGTGGTGGTGGTGTCTTTTGCTGTCTCTATATTCTCTGTGGAGGGTAGTGTGCTGTGTGTTGTATAGTGCTGTTGTTGTCAATGGCAGTACTCACGGTCTCCAACTCCGAATACGTGGGTCGAGAACTGCTGCATCTTCTCTGGGGTGTCGAGAGAGATCAGCTGACCACCTTCCTTCTTGCATGCCTCGCTCGCTATATCCCAGCTTGGGTTGTTTGGGTTATCCCAGGACCACAGCTTCACGCAGGCGCCGTACGGGAGCGGCTGGAAGCCACTGGGGCAAGCGGCACCTGCAGAGGCAAGGGAGAGAAACGCACGTGAGAGAGGAAGGAGAGTTAGGTGTGATAAGGGTAGAATATGGAGGATGTGTGCGTGTGTTTCATCAAACCCTGTCAATAAATTACTACAACTACCACTACTGTGCGTGTCAGAACCCACCCACACTGCCAGCCAGCGCCGCCACCACCACCACCGCAGCCAGCAGGAGAACGGATCGCCTCTCCATGGTCGTAGCACCGGCAGGAGTAACACGCCAGCGCCGCGCCACCGCTCTATATAGGCTCCCGGACGGCGACCAACCCTGATCCCCACGCCTCCACACTCCGTTTTCTTTCTCCCAGTTTTTTTCTTTTTCTTTCGGTATTTCCTTGTCTTTCAGTCTGTCTCTCTGTCTACATGAACACATGAGTCTGAATAAGGAAATAGGAGGGAAAGAAGAAAAAAGAAAAATATATAGAAGACTAAGGGCAACTATAAGGAACTTTAAGTACTGTACCTTGTGTTTATATTATAGAGTTGAAGAGTACACAGAAGCATTACAGGACAATAGTGTGAGTTTGTTTATCATTCAGGTATATTTTCGTGATCGTAATGCGCATGTGTGTGTCTGTGTGGGCGAACGAATAGTAGAGAGAAGCAAAATCGAACAAAAAATTTGAAAAATGAAACTTTATTCTTTTTAATAATGAAAATAATGAAAATAAAGACATAAATATCTCAAGAGAAAAAATTACCAGGGAGGGCACGAGAAAAAATAAATACAAAGGAAAAAGAGATTAGGAAAAAAAAATAGAAGGCAGACTTGAATAAAAGGAGACTTGTTGCTTCCTAATATTCCACCTCAGGCCAACATTATGCGACTGCCCCTCCTTCTCTCCCTCCTTCACCCTCTTCCCCCCCATCCCAACCAGCAAATGGCAGCTAAGTAACAGGGCGGGGCATAATTGGAAAAGAAAACTGCATCCACAAGACGCAAAAAGAGGCTTGAAAACAGCCGGTTGTGTCCGTGTACTTATATGAGGGAGAGAAGTCGTCTTCGCTCACTCGACTCTGGGCGTCTCATCAGAGCACATCCCCAGCAGGAGAGAGAGAGAGAGAGAGAGAGAGAGAGAGAGAGAGAGAGAGAGAGAGAGAGAGAGAGAGAGAGAGAGAGAGAGAGAGAGAGAGAGAGAGAGAGAGAGAGAGAGAGGGGGTGTGGCACCATGGCGGCAATGCATGTGACGGCTCTGACGGTTGCGCTGGTGGTGGCGGCGCTCCCGACCATTCAGGCTTTGAGTGAGTATTTGTGTGTGTGTGTGTGTGTGTGTGTGTGTGTGTGTGTGTGTGTGTGTGTGTGTGTGTGTGTGTTGTGCCCCTCTCTCAGTTAACCTCCCTCCCTGCATCACCCCGTTAACGCGCCCCTGAGCCCATCCCTGCACCCCACAGGTTGCCCGGGGCCCTTCAAGGCTCTGGCCAACAAGTGGTGTGTGGTCGCCATCATCAACAGGTCCAATACGAGTCTTCATTCGTGGAACTCGGCGAGGAGTGACTGTCAGAATTATGGCGGGAGACTTGATAATTCTGGAGGACCACGACAAGATGCGAGCCGTCTCTAACTACCTGGATTCCTTTGCTGAACGTGTGTATTGCTTCTCTCAGCCTGTTTCGTGCGGGTGTTGCTTTTTAACATTGAGAAATCTACGAGTTTGTCTTCACACGAATATACTTTTCTCTGTCCTGTAATGTTCACTACAGCTGTATAGAAAACGTGGAGCTCTGTCTAGCAGCTCTCGCTTATTCAACTGCACCATGTCCTTCACGTTACTATACTCCTCCATTTACTCCTCCTCCTCTTCTTCCTTCTTACTTATATCCATTCTTTTTATATAAGGGGGAGACAACCCTAGAGCAACAAAAAGAAAGAAAAAAAAAGGCCCGCTGAGGTCCCACGCTCTAAAGAAATGTCAAAAAGGATACTTGAAAATCAGAGGATAAGTGTCTTGAAAATTCCCACTCTGCTTCCCACTCCTCCTCCCTCTATTCTCATTCATCCCTAAGCATTTCAGTCCCTCCTCCCGCCTCCGCCTCACCCTTCGCTCTCCCCCACCAGGCTTATCAACGTATCCCTGCTGGGTGGGCGGCAATAATTTCTCGGGCGTGTGGAAGTGGGTTGACGGACGCCCCATGAGCCAGCTGTCTCACCTGTGAGTGATTACAACAGCTGTGTGACTGTGTTTTGTATTGGGTTGTTTGCAGTGTTTTGGTTATTGCTGTTGTTGTTATTCCTATTACTGTTATTGCTACTAGTACTACTGCAGCTGATGCTACTACTACTACTATTACTACTACATTTCCACTGATTCACTTCAATTTTCGCCAGGTGGGCTCCAGAGGAACCGGTAAACAGCTCAACCCAGGGAACCCTCTACACCTTATTGGTCAGGATGCGGAAGAGGCGCTACATGGTGTCTGCCTCTGACTACACCATTCCGGGCTATATTTGCGAGACGTAGATAGACGTAAGGACATCAAGAGAGGAGTAGGAAGATATGAAAAAGGAAGACGTTATAAGCTGCAAGAGTTTGAAAAAAAAAAAAAAGACGAGGAGACGAGGAAAGAGAGAACCGTGAGAGAAAAATTCAAGTAGCTAGATATGAGAAACTTTATGTACTATGTTTAACAAGTACACAAAGGCATTACTGAAAAATTGTGAGTTTATTTATCCCTTGTGTGTGTGTGTGTGTGTGTGTGTGTGTGTGTGTGTGTGTGTGTGTGTGTGTGTGTGTGTGTGTGTGTGTGTGTGTGTGTGTGTGTGTGTGTGTGTGTGTGTGTGTGTGTGTGTGTGTGTGTGTGTGTGTGTGTGTGTGTGTGTGTGTGTGTACTCCTCTTTCATTTCATTTTTCCTCTTTCCATCTCCCATCTTTCCATTCACGAGTCTGAATCAATTAAAATATAACAATAGATGAATGTAAATTGTAATGTCTCTCTCTCTCTCTCTCTCTCTCTCTCTCTCTCTCTCTCTCTCTCTCTCTCTCTCTCTCTCTCTCTCTCTCTCTCTCTCCCCCTTGACCTCCCCTGAACCCGTCTGACCACCACTCGACACAACAGCATCTCCAAGGACAGAAAGAAGACACCAGCCAGGCGGGCGATTCAAGGTGACGGGAGATCTTGAGCTGTGTTTGGTATTTAAGACGGTAGTAGTAGTAGTAGTAGTAGTAGTAGTAGTAGTAGTAGTAGTAGTAGTAGTAGTAGTAGTAGTAGTTGTTGTTGTTTTAGTTTAGTTTAGTAGCACCACCACCACCACCACCAGAAATACCAGTCATAATAACATAAGTAATAGTAAAAATGGTGGTGGTGGTGGTGGTGGTGGTGGTGATGAGTGTTTAGTCAAAGTTTGAATTTAAAAGATGCTGATGTTGAATTGTCCTTGGGTGAACGGGACGAGAGAGAGAGAGAGAGAGAGAGAGAGAGAGAGAGAGAGAGAGAGAGAGAGAGAGAGAGAGAGAGAGAGAGAGAGAGAGAGAGAGAGAGAGAGAGAGAGAGAGAGGAGAGGAGAGGAGAGGAGAGGAGAGGAGAGGAGAGGAGAGGAGAGGAGAGGAGAGGAGAGGAGAGGAGAGGAGAGGAGAGAAGACAGAATAGAAAAGATAGCAAACTGATAAGAAATGCATGAATAAAATGACACATAGAAAAAAAAAACAAGAAATAAGAAATAGTTAACCCTTTCACTGCCTCTTGTCACACCATTGCACCATTTCCATCACCACAAACCACTCTGAAACATTTCCTTTCCTTCTACAACCACAAGCAAACACTTCACTGGCTGGATTCTGACAAACCTATTCTTTCCATACTTTTTTTCTCCTCTTGAAGATCAAAGAAAGATACTGCGCAGTGCTTTTAGTGTTGACAATAGTTGCACATCGCATTGAAAGGGTTAAGAAAGGGTTTAGCCAAAAATCACCAAATGGAACTGAATAAATAGAAAAGTAAATAATTATGAAGTGAAAATGTGAAAATAATACGAAATAATTAAACAAATACTGGTACTACGTGTGTGTGTGTGTGTGTGTGTGTGTGTGTGTGTGTGTGTGTGTGTGTGTGTGTGTGTGTGTGTGTGTGTGTGTGTGTGTGTGTGTGTGTGTGTGTGTGTGTGTGTGTGTGAAGCGAGGGTCAGGAAAGGTGGGAAGGATGGACAGGTATATAAAATGAGCAGGGTTACTTTTGTCCCTTCAGTTCCTTCCTACGCTACAACAGGTAAGAAATAGCTTCCCTTCCCACCGCCACACCTCTGTAGTCTTACCGACACAGTCCTCTCATCCACCACATTTGTTGTATCTAACGTACACATCTTCCTACCACCTCACTTCACTTGTCCATCCTGCACGTCCTTCATCACTACCTCACCTAACCTAACCTTCCTAATCCAACGTAAACATCCTTCCACTATCTGACCTTCCTAATGTAACCAGCACATTTCTTCCACTACCTACCTTGATTTAAACTAACATCCACATTTCTTCCAATACCTAACCTAACCTAATCATCCTTCCGCCACCAAGTTTAACAATAAGGAGACTGTATGAGACATGATGGGACCATAAAGGGTGACAAGCTTGCACAAGACCACAAAAAGACAGCAGAAGACTTATCATAGTAGAGAATAGTATTGTGAAATCAAACATCATATCTAGGATCTAAAAAGATTATTAATACTTGATACCCACATGTAAACAGTTATAAACTCCCTTACTTCCCCCGTTTTCAGATCACCAACACTACTAACACCACGCTCTTTTATTCTCAGACGACCATCACCACCACCACCACCACCACCACTACCATGTTGCGTCCCGCCCTCCTTCTCTTGCCGCTATTCGCAGTTGGGCTCGCAAACTTCCGCTGGTCCTTTCCTATTAACTACGAGGACCTTCTGATTAACCCCCTGGTGACCTCCTTCAGCTGCGACAACCGCGCCTACGGATATTATGCGGACGTGGACAACGGCTGCCAGATTTACCACGTATGTATGCCTCTCTTTGACGCCACGGGAGAACACAAGCACACTTATATGTTCTCCTTCATCTGCGGCAACCAGACGATCTTCAGCCAGGATATCCTAGCGTGCGCCAGTCCTGCAGAGGCGTACCCGTGCGAGGACGCGCCCTCCCTCTTCGACTTCGTTAACGCTGAGTTCGGAAAGCTGCTGGAAATTGAGGAGGATGCTTAGTTCGCTTCCCCGGTGTGTGTCAGCAGTGGTTTGTTGAGGTTTTCACGTCTGGTCTTCGTGGAGGTTTCGTAACTGTCTCTACTGGAAGTTACTGTGTTTTTTCAAGGGTGTTTCTGGGTAATGTGCATGTTATTGGGATTTTTCCATGGTGATTTAGGTTCAACTGTGAGGTACTGATAGCTTTCAAGGGTGTTTTTGGGTAATGTGTGTGTTACTGTGGTTTTCAAAGACGTTTCAGGCTGACATGAAAGTTATTAAGGTTTTCAAGAGTGTTTTTTATGATTCCAGTGATGGTTCACTAAAGATAATGTATTATGAATGGGAGAAAAGCACCCATAATAACGTACCTAATCTCTGTGGCCTTCGCAAACCACATTAATCAGAAAGCAATGCGTTTTAGATCATGGACCATATGTATTTGTAATTAATTTGTGATCTATTGTGAATGTTGTGGTCTGCTTGTGTCTGTTTCATCTGTCCCTGGTATGTACTGCAGTCTGATAAATTTTCCTGTATTTCTTGTCTCAGTGTTTCCTCAAGTCTATGTTATTGAGAGAACAAAAGAGCGTGCACCTTTAACTTATCACGTACTCATGGAGGGATAAGAGTGATCAGAGAGAGAGAGAGAGAGAGAGAGAGAGAGAGAGAGAGAGAGAGAGAGAGAGAGAGAGAGAGAGAGAGAGAGAGAGAGAGAGAGAGAGAGAGAGAGAGATACGGCGTGTGCAACGAGAAAGCAGTCAAGTGTGTGTGTGTCCGTGCGTGCGTGTGTGCGTGCGTGCGTGCGTCTGTGTGTGTGTGTGTGTGTGTGTGTGTGTGTGTGTGTGTGTGTGTGTGTGTGTGTGTGTGTGTGTGTGTGTGTGTGTGTGTGTGTGTGTGTGTGTGTGTGTTAAATTCACTAGTCACTCATCCCAATTATTTCCCTCAATCTGAGTACAATTGTGTGTTGGGAGGGCGGGGGAGGGGGGGACGAGTGCTACAAGACTGGGGCCTGGGGTGGAGGAAGACACGGTGTGAGATAGGTGAGGCGTGTGTAAGGGGTAGGGGGATGGTGTTATCAGTAGCACACACCAGCGGTCAGGGATTCACCACACCTCGGCGACTCGCGGCCTTAGGAGGACTGGACCAGCGACCAGCGCACCGCCTCCCGCACCACCGTAAGTCACCCTCGCTGCCTCTCTCCACAGTCATAAATGTAAGATTGGGCATTATTTGTAGCACTTAAGAGCCCACTTTGTGTAGGTTAACTAGTCTTTTGCATTCATACTTATTCTTACTAGGGTAGTAAATACAAGACTTGATATTATAATTTTTCAACATTACGTATCTGAGGAGCTCCTGTGTTGAGATTAATTAGTCTCGTACATTTTTATTCTTTTTTTTTTATGTTCCTGTTCTCTTTTTCATATAAGGGGAAATTCTGACCTAGGGCAACTAAAGGGCTATGAAAAAGACTCACTAAAGGTGTCTGACTCCAAAGAGTGAAGTCAAAAGGGTTATCCACAATTTGACAAGTGCCTTGAAGCGTCCCTCACTCTGCTAACGTGTCCGAATACAGTTATGAATGCGGGAATACAGTGATGGTGTTAATTGCAAATCGGGAAGCGAAGATTAGACGCATTTATGGACACAGGTGACAAGTGGGCATAGGCGAGTGCAAAGTAGGGACTGCCACGTGTAGGCCTACTGGTTCTCTGCATCTCCCATCATGTGTGTGTTATGATCAGCCAGTTAGAAAACAAAAGTTATGGTCCAGAGTGTTGGCAGCCACAGTTGTAAACCACAGGTAGTGTAGACGTGAGTACAACCTTATCATGTCTTTTCACCGTATCGCGTGGCTCCTCTCATGGCCAACACTCAGATGTCTGAAGGCGGTGATGGCAACGACCTGCATGTTTCCCCTACTCATTTTTTAATAGTTTCAAAATTGTTGTTCCATTATTTTTCTTTCATTCAGCAAAATTTTGGAAAAGAAAATTATGTTGCATGTTGTTCTCTTACTCTTACATTTCATGGAGTTCCAAAATGGCTGTTTCATTACTTTTTTTTCAGTTCATATTGCTCCCGCTTGCTTTCCTTCATCGCCTTTTTCTAGCCTTCCAGTGTTTACTACAGCCGTAATAATAATAAAAAAGATATATATATTCTTTCCTTCTCCACCCCTTTTATTTAAGCGTCCAAGTGTCCTCAATCGTGAAAATGATGACAAAATTATTCTCTCATAAAACAAGCCAAGCAGGGCAATGCATTCTTTCAAGGGCAACAAGTAAAGGGAACTTTGATTCTTTCCCTCACTTCCTCCCTTTTCCAGTGTCTTCAGTCGTGAGAATGAAGACAAAACTATTATCTCATAAACCAACCCGGGCAATGCATTCTCTCAAGGGCAACAAGCACAGAGAGGTTTGATTCCTTCCCTCACTCCCTCCCTCTCACACGTCCCTATTCTGAAACACTTCTATATCGCACCTCCACAATTTCAAAACGCTCTAGTTGAAGCTACACAGGTTTTCAAGGGCGTTTTTACCGATTTCTTGACAGATTAATAATATTTCTACATTGCTAAAAGGAGAAGGTCTTGAGAACCCGGCTAACCATCTCTGTGGCCTTGAAAAATAGTAGTGGTGAGAAAGCAAAGCCGAAAATAACCCACAGACCTTGATCCTGAGGACTTTACTGATAGCCGGCGCTCCCTCCATGCCTCCCCGCGCCTCCCCCACGCCTGCTTACGTGACGGCAGCGAGTGGACCCAGATAACGGCAGGCACTTGTCTCTCCGGTATCTTGAGAGGCATGTATTGGATGCGTGGGGGAAGGAGAGCCGAGGGGATGTTTGTCTTGGCGTGACACGGTGACATGGGATCATAAGGAACTGCAAGGGGATTTAAAGGGTGTACAAAAGAATCCAGGGTTTTATAAGGGAGTTTTCAAGGTATTTCAAGGGTTTATAAAGGTGTTCAGGGGTTTGTGTTGTTGTTCTAAAGGGTTTTCATGAGTTCACAGCACGTTTTAACGGTTCACAATAGATTCCAGATGTTTATAAGGATATTTCAAGGCTTTACAAAGGAATTCAAGAGTTTTCAAGGGAATTCAAGGGTTTACAAGAGGGGTTTCTGAGCCTTATAAGGAGTTTCATGGGTTTTTAGTGATTTCAACGGTTCACACGAGACTGCCAGGGTTCACGATGGGTTACAGTACATTAGCCCTTAGGAATTAGGCAATACACGTGACAATCGATAAGAGGAATACATAACTGATTATAAAATAGTAAAAAAAAATGAAGTTATCTTAAGCATCTCCCTCTTAAGGAAGGTTGAAAGAAGCAGTTTGGTCTATACGTGGCATTCCCTGTATGATACGTGGCAGTCGGCGTGTGCAACGTGGCAGTCCCTGTAACATAAGGAACCCTGCAAGAAGCCACCTAAGTCCACGAGATAAGCAACTTATGAGGAAAAGAAAATGAGTAGCGGGAGGCTTGAGACGAATGTTATCTCTCCTCTTAACCTTGATCATGGGGTGGCCAGAGACTAGGAGAGACTGTGGGAAGGAGGAAGGGACTGCCAGCGAGACCCCGGTAACAGTATGGGAACATAAAGGAAGAAAAAAAAAAAAAACCGCAACTATTCTGAAACACTTCTGCGCCGAACCTTCACTACTTTCAAAAGGCTCTATGTAGTTGAAGTGACAGGTTTTTAAGGGTGTTTATACGGTTCTAGTGACAGATTAACAGCATTTCTATGTTATAAAAGGAGAAGCAGTCTTGAGAACCCGGCTTATCATCTGTGGCGAGAGAGCAAAGCATTTCAGAATACGGGCCTATGAACAAGACGAGGGAAGGAGGGAAGGAATGCCAAATGATACCACAGCAACAGTGATTAGCACAGAGAACAAAGAGCAGTTTAAATCCTTAAGGCTCTTTGTGAAAATTGAGTGGTAGATGAATGGGAAAGACTCAGTAATCAGGTTGTTAGTACAGAGTCAACAAGGAGACTTAAGATTAGATAAGTTAGTTGAATGAGATGTTGGGTAGGTATAGATATGCATGTAAGTCGGAAGAAAGAGGAGTAGGGTAATGCAGAAGAGTTCTACCCTTCTCCCTTTCTCCCCAACCCCTAGCCAGCGTTATCTTAAGCTATGCCAGGACATTCAGACCACACGCGGCCGTCCCCGTCCACTCATGCCCTGCTATCTGTGAAGGCCGAGTCATGAAGAGGCAGTGGACAGCCGCCGGCCAGCACAACGTGATGCTAGGGATCGAAAGTCTCCAGTAATAACCATGAAATTATGTACACCATAAATCTAACCTAACATAAACTAACTTAATCAAATCAAACCAAAGCGAACCTAATTTAACCAAACCTAACCTAACTCAACCTAACTCAAATAAATAAATAAAAATAAAAAATAAAAAAACAATAACCTAACATAACCTAACCATTCCTGTACTCCTGCAGAAGGCAAGATGAGGGTTTTTCTTCTAATCTTGCTCGTGGGGGCGACACTACTGAAGGTGGCGGCGACGGAAGAGGTGAAGGTGGCGACGGAGGAGGCGAAGGTGGAGGAGACGGAGGCGAAGGTGGAGGAGACGAAAAAGGCGAAGGAGGAAGTGCAGGAGATTACAGTGGAGGTGAAGAGGGAGTATAGGGAGGTGAAGAAGAAGGATAAAGAAGGGGAGGAGGAGGAGGAGGAGGTGAAGCCCATTGGGAGAGAGGAGGAAGGGGAGGTGCCCGTAGTGATGACGGCCACGGGAAAAGTGTCTGGTATTCGTGAAAGGTCAACGGAAGGAAAGGTCTTCTTCTCCTACTACTCCATCCCCTATGCCAAGCCGCCCGTGGGGGAACTGCGCTTCAAGGTGAGTGTTACCTGTTGTCACTCGTAGATTAACCTTTCCTCTCTATATAAGAACCTAAGAACATAAGGGAAGCTACAAGACATCAAACCTACACGTGGCAGTCCCTATATGAAACACATCTACCTCTTTCCACCTATCATCCCCATCCATAAATTTGTCTAATCTTTTAAAGCTCCCTAATGACTCAGCACTAACAACCTGATTACTGAGTTCGTTCCATTCATCTACAACCCTATTTGAAAGCCAGTTCCTATATATCCCTCTCTAACTGCATTCACAATCCTCCAAGTCTGTACTCCTAACTATTTTCAACAAGAGTAACAAGCTTATCTCTCCACAGGACCCCCAGATGCTCTCAGGGTGGGGCGGCGTGAAGGACGGGTCCTCGCCTCCACCCGCCTGCCCCCAAATCCCCACGCCTGATACCCTCATGGGGGGCCAAGAGGTGCATGGCGACGAGGACTGTCTCTACCTTAACATCTTTACTCCTAAGGTGAGGCAGGGAATGTTACGGAGAGGGGTGGGTGATAAAACGAAGAGAAAGGAGGAAATATTAAACAGGGGGTTGATTAAACGAAGCAAAGGGTGAGAATGTTAAGCAGGGGAGGTTAACGAAGAAAAGAGAGGGAATATTATGAAGTGTGTAACAAAATTCTCCTATATTAAAACTACTGCTATGTTTTTTTTTTATCATTTCTGAAGGTATTGATAGAAAACGTGATGCATTTCTTTCTGCATTCCTCTCGTAAGTCTACTTCCTTTCTTTCTTCAAGGAGGGAACGACAAGAACATCTTCATGACACTCGTAAAAGTACTACATGCTGCTAAAAAAATACTATGCTTTTTCCTTTTTTTTTTTTTCCATTATTTCTGAAGTTACTGATAAGAAACAACACGATACATATTCCTTCTGCATATCCTCCTGACATCCTCTCCCCTTTCTGTTCATCTTATATGACAGAATCTAATCTTTAGCCTTTTCAAATCTTATAATGTTAACAACTGGTGACAAAATTTATCTCGTATTCTCTCTTTTTCTTTTTGTGTTTGTGTGTCCATGCTAGCAATGTTAAAGAACGACTATAGAGAGAAAAAATGCAATACAATGGAAATATAAGCTTTTCTTGAGGTTTGATACATTTTTCCTTCGTTCTCCTCCTCCTCCTCCTCCTTTTCCTCCTTTGTCACACAGGCCAAGGACACGCGGCCCCACCTCCCCGTCATGGTATTCCTGCACGGCGGCGGCTTTGTCTGCGGCTCCTCGTCAGAGTACCCGCCCCACGTGATACTCAATGAAGACGTGGTTCTCGTCACCGTGCAGTACCGCCTCGGCATCCTAGGTGAGTGAGGGGACGTGGTCTGGCCCTGGCGCTTCTTTTAGGGACACTATCAAGATTTTGTTTTGGCAGCGTATACTAGTTTAATTACCAAGTGCGTAAGGTCAGGTAAGGAAGTCTAGTAACCTCATTAAAAGACAGGTAAGGAGTCTAGCCACCTCATACTAAACGTCAGGTGGGAAAGTTTATTAGCCTAATGTTAAAGACCAGTTAAGAAAGCCTATGGAGTCACGCCTTATAAAAAAGTCAGGAAGCTAAGTAACTCTCCTTCTCTCCTTCCTCCAGGCTTCCTCTCTACTGAAGACGACGTGGTTCCCGGCAACATGGGACTCAAGGACCAGACCCTCGCGCTCTCCTGGATACAGAGGAACGTGCACAAGTTTGGAGGAGACCCGCTGCGCATTACACTGTTCGGGGAGAGTGCCGGAGCAGCCTCCGTGCACTTCCAGATCCTCACGCCTAAATCTATCGGTCGGTGGCACTCTGGTTTTGAAGGAATGGCAATGATATTGATCCTCTTCCCTCTCTCTGTTAGTTTATACTTCATGTCTTGTTCACTGGATGCACTGGTTGTTATTACGTCTTTCTCTCACTGATTCTCTCTCTTTCTCTGTTGTTTTGTGCTTAATAACTCGTTTAGTTAATGTATTAGTGATTATTACGTATACATTATTGATTCTCTCTCTCTCTCTCTCTCTCTCTCTCTCTCTCTCTCTCTCTCTCTCTCTCTCTCTCTCTCAGGCATGTTCAAGCGAGCCATCCTGCAGTCCGGGAACGCGCTATGTCCCTGGGCGATTGGGGCCAAGCACGCCGCCGTGGCAGAGTACGCGGGGGTAGTGTTCAATTGCACCACCGACGAGGGCAGCGAGCAGCTCGTCGAGTGTCTCCAGGGAGTGGACGCCTTGGAGCTCACGTCCATCACTCAACACCTCACCGTCAGTAGCCTTCCAGTGCTCCGTGTGTTGTACTGCGTTGTGAAATATATTAGCCTTCCTTTTGGTCTTCTACATCTTGGGAGTAGCATTTTTAAGATTTTATTTGAATTGTTATTTATTTATGCATTTATTTATTTTTATTTATTTATCTATTTATTTATTTATTTATTTTTTTTTTTTTGTTCTTGGCCATTTTTTATGTAAGAGGGGCAATAGCTATAAGCTAAAACAAGGCCTAATGAAGATGCCAGTCTTGCTAACAGTATGCTTTCTCTACTACCGCGGCCTCGCTGCACAAGACTCTCTTGCCACTATTCTGTCCACCTCTCTAATGCACGAGATAACCAGTATACCCAATCATTTCATCCCTCTCTGGTAAACTCTGGAACTCCCTGCCTGTTTTCAAGAGGGAGGTTTGAAGACACTTGGCCTCTAATTTTCAATAATCCATTTAGTTCTTTAGGGACTGGCACCTCAGTGGGACTGCTTTTCTTCCTTTTTGTTGCCATTGGCCGGTGTCCCTCGTACATAAAAAGGAAAGGAATGCTGTATTGTTTAGAACGGACTGACTTGCGTTAACCTGAGTGCCACCCTTGACTCTTCACGCAGGAGTGGCTCTCCTTCCCACTACTTCTGGGCCCGAGAGTGGACGGCCAGTACCTGCCCGAGCACCCCAACTTCCTGATGAAGGAGGGGCGCCACAAGCGAGTGGATCTCATGACTGGCATCACGCAGGACGAGGGCGCCTTGTTCACCCTCAGTAAGTTGGTATTTTTGCGGGATTCGGCGGTACAATAAATGGTTAGAAAGAGGAAGTTTTAAGGGGAGATTTGAGATAGAACAAAAAGGGCAAGTCTGGATCTCTCTGTAGCTTCCCTAACGTCCCTATGTCTTGGTTCTCTTAGTGATGTACGCCAATGAGATGGCTCGCGCCTCCCTGTCGTATGACTTTGTGAGAAAGGGCCCCTTCAGTTTGGAGTTCCGCCCTGATGACGTCGCGCCGCTCAACCAGACTGTTATGATCTTCGACCGCTACATTGGAGGCTTGCACTTCGACGCTATGCATGCTGACAATGTGACCAGAGTAAGGACTACACCTGTGCCTTCATTGCTAGCTTGTTTATTAACCTTCTTGTCTATTCTATTCTCCTCCTTACCTAATCCTCCTCCTCTTCATAACATCACCCCTTACTCCTCCCCTTATCCTTCTCATCATCCTCCCTTTCTCCTAATCTAATCCTCCTCCTTTTCTTCCTCCCTCTCCCACGCAGATGTTCTCCGACCGTCACTTCATCGTACCGCATGATCTCACATCCCAGCTGTACTCTGCCTCCGTCGCGCCCTTCAAGAACACCACCTACAGATACGAACTTAAGTACAAGGGCAGCCAATCCTTCACCGACTTCTTCAATCTGGACGTGGGAAGGCACTGTAAGCTTGGATTGGGTCGTGAGGGGGTACGGACATGGTAGAGTGGGTGGGTAGATGGATGGAGGTACTCTAAGCTGTGACTGGATGGGTGAGTGGGTGCATGGTTGACCGGCTGGATGAATGAATGGTTGAGCATCACTCTCTCTCTCTATCTCTCTCTCTCTCTCTCTCTCTCTCTCTCTCTCTCTCTCTCTCTCTCTCTCTCTCTCTCTCTCTCTCTCTCTCTCTCTCTCTTCCCCATCTTCCGTCCCTCCCCACGTCTCCATCCCTTAATCTTTTCAAGTTACCCACAAAATATTCATTTTCTATTAGCGACAAAACAGAAAACGAGTATATTTCATGATAAAATATAACAAATGTAACGTCCCCATTAGTCGACCCTCTACTTTTATCTTTTACCAGGGATACCTCACCTGGACGACATGTTCTACCTGTTCGAGGGAGGGCCCATATTCCCGCCACTAAAAGATGAGAAGGACCTGCAGCTGAGGAAACTTATGCTAAAACTGTGGACTAACTTTGCCGCCACAGGGTAAGAGAAGTAGGACTTGTTAAGGGAATGTTCGGGGTTCAGGGATTGCTGCTTTTTGTTCTGTATGGATGGTGAAATGTTGGTTAGTGAGTGTGGGTGTTTGAAAAGTGAAGGAAATAATGAAAAATGAAAGAAAATACCACCACCACCACCACCACCAACAGCGTCATGAGAACTGATGAGCACAAACAAGCAATTATCATTCAATACTACGTGATTGTCAGCATTCCCCATCCATCATTTCATACAACAGGAAAAAAAATCATAAAAAAATACAACAAAAATACATAGACACATACATCACTGACGAAATGAATGAATATATAAACTGATCACTCACCCCGTCCTTCCTTCCCTTCTTCCTTTCCTCCTTCAGGAACCCGACGCCTGACGACTCCCTAGGTTTCAAGTGGGAGGCGATGAAGAATGGAAGCATGAGTTACCTCGCCCTGCAGCCTGAGCCCAAAATGGAGGAGGACCAGAGACAGGAGGTGAGGACAGGACGAGGGGGACAGTGTGAATGAATGCATTGGTCTTGATCATTTTAGTCTTGTCTTATTTTGTAATAGTTAATCTGTATCTGTTTCTGTCTCTGTCTGTCTGTCTGGTTCCCTCTCCTTGCATCTCTTTAATCATTCTCCTCTATACTGATTTTCTGCACTAACATCTCTTCTCTATCTCTCTCTATCTCTTTCTCTCTCTACGTCCGAGAGTTCTGGTACTCTTTAATCATTCTTTGCATCATCTCTCTATCTCTTTACAGGTGCGAGACTTCTGGTACTCGCTGCCACTTGCCCAGAACCTGTACCTCCACCCAGAGCGCGTTCCTAACTTAGTGTACACGCCCGCTGAGGAGGATACGGCCGCTGAAGACACCACCGAGACTCCCATTGACACCACGGACACCACCACTACCGCACCAGTCGAGGATGTCCTTGTTGAGCCACCCAAAGACACGAACAAGGACGAGCTTTGATTAAGTTCTTGGTGTAACATTCGATATTCGACTTAAAAGAAATTATTGTATTGTAGTGAATCACGTGCTTGGAATAAATTAATGTTTGTTTTGTTTTTATATTTTTTTCAAGATTGTACGAAGCGTTATTGACCTGATTTTGTTCTGGGGAGGAGGGGGAGAAGGAGGAGGAGGAGAAGGAAGTACAAGGATGAGGAGGAGACGGATAAATATAAGGAGGAGGAGGAGGAGTAGGTGGAGGGCAAGGAAGAGGAGCTGGTGGAGGAGGAGTAGGTGGAGGACAGGGCGCGGCGAGGCGAGCTGGGAGTCGCGGGCCAGTCAGTACCTCGTGTCTCATTTTGTCGAGTCGTGTCGCGTGAAAAAGGCGGCGGCAGTGTCGGCGTTCCATTAGCGGCGCCGCGGTGTGTGGCACCGCTTTGTGCCGCGCGGGGACGAGGCGCGCTAATGGACCGATTGTCTCCCGCTGCCCCGCGAGCCGAG
>NC_087184.1:17660219-17662719 GCF_035594125.1 Scylla paramamosain
GTCTGTCTGTCTGTCTTTCTGTATGTATGTTTAAGTGATCTTTTTTTCTGTTAGTTTGTTGTCTGTCTGTCTAACTGTCTATATATGTCTGTATATGTCTGTTTGTCTAAGTGATCTTGTTTATTTATGTCTGTCTGTCTGTCTGTCAAATACCACCAGCCTACACAATCCCACACACACACACACAGACCAACAAACACACGTTTAACCAGAGAAGGGTTGACCACCATTAAACACGCACGCACACACACACACACACACACACACACACACACACACACACACACACACACACACACACACACACACACACACACACACACACCAACCAAAAAACAAACTAACACCCACCAGCAGCCCGTCCCCCCGACACTCACACACCAGAGCTTACCAGAGCGGGCCTGGCAACCATAAAACAAGGGAAGCCACGGAATCAGCTTACAGATTAGTGTCGACTCTCGCTCCCCAGATTTCAGGCTTACTTGAGAAATTGGCCTGTCAGAGTAATAAGAGCAGGAGTCGTGTGAGTCTGCCTTGCGGGAGAGTGCGTGCCTGCTTACTAAGTCCTGGGAGAGTCGGTAGGAGTGGGGGAGAGGGAGGATTAGGAGGGGGAGTGGGGAGATGATAGGATGTTGTAAGAATGAGAGTGAGAATGAGGGATATGAGTGAAAGGGAGTCAGTGGGGA
This sequence comes from Scylla paramamosain, assembly GCF_035594125.1. Classification (NCBI taxonomy): domain Eukaryota; kingdom Metazoa; phylum Arthropoda; class Malacostraca; order Decapoda; family Portunidae; genus Scylla; species Scylla paramamosain. The sequence continues at coordinate 17,660,906 of NC_087184.1, forward strand.
GACGGGAGAGGATAGGATATGGTGAGAATGAAAGGGTGAGGGTATGGGGGAGGGAGAGGGGGGAAGGATGTGGTGAGAATGAGAGAATGAGGGTATGAGTAAGAGTGGGGAGGGGAGAGACGTAGTGAAAGTGAGAATATGAGAGTTTGTTTACGTGTGCGTGTGTGTGTGTGTGTGTGTGTGTGTGTGTGTGTGTGTGTGTGTGTGTGTGTGTGTGTGTGTGTGTGTGTGTGTGTGTGTGTGTGTGTGTGTGTGTGTGTAGGACTTATTACAGATCCAAAAAACCAAGCTAATATCTGGGCTACAGGATATTTATATAGGATACCTGATAGGATATATTAGACTGTACACTATATCCCTCTATCCCACCACCACCACACCACCACCACCACTACCAATAAGATCTCATTTCTATGTCCTCTCTGCTCTGGTCTGGTCTAGCCTGGTTTGGTCTACTGTGGGCCCCTGCTCGCTCCACTCCATGTTTCCCATTTGTCGGAGGAGGAGGAGGAGGAGGAGGAGGAGAGAAGGGAGAGTAAGAAAAAGCAAAGAGTAAGAAGAAGCGCAGGAAGAAATCAAGGAGAAAAGAAGGGAGGATGTGTTGTCGGGAGGCGGGAGGCGATGTGATGACTTACTGATGGAAGAGGCTGTGGCAGGGCTTGGTGGTGGTGGTGGTGGTGGTGGTGCGGGTGGTGGAGGAGGAGGAGGTGGTGCGGGAGAGAGAGAGAGAGAGAGAGAGAGAGAGAGAGAGAGAGAGAGAGAGAGAGAGAGAGAGAGAGAGAGAGAGAGAGAGAGAGAGAGAGAGAGAGAACCATCAGAACACCCCAAAATTTTCCTTTCACCCGTCAAAACACCCCAAACTGCCTATCTCTCCTCAAAACACTCCAAAATTTTCCTTTCTCCCTTCAAAACACCCCAAAACAGTCAAATCATTATCCAAACCCGTTAAAACTCCCCCCAGACTTATTTTTCTCCCCCAGAGACACCCTTTAGAAGCCTTGGAACGTTCAAAACAGCATCACATCACCAAACACCCCAAGCGCTCTAAGACCCCACAAAAAAAATCATCTTAAACACCCGTAAAACACTCCAAAACACCCCCAGATACCCTGTCAAACACCCCTCCTCTCAAAAAACACCACCCCGGTACTCGCAGGTCTAACACACGCGCACACACACACACACACACACACACACACACACACACACACACACACACACACACACACACACACACACACACACACACACACAAACACGCACGCGGCGATGCAAACTGTCGGCAGGAAAATTGGTCTCTGCTTGTCCCTCCCTCTCGACGCTTCAAAGAGAGTCCAATATTTGTCATAATTCGTAGCGTTTATTTACACTTTTCCCTCAAACTGCACTGCTTTTATCCCGCGCCGCTCTCCTGACGCCACACACACACACACACACACACACACACACACACACACACACACACACACACACACACAGAGAGAGAGAGAGAGAGAGAGAGAGAGAGAGAGAGAGAGAGAGAGAGAGAGAGAGAGAGAGAGAGAGAGAGAGAGAGAGAGAGAGAGAGAGAGAGAGAGAGAGAGAGAGAGAGAGAGAGAGAGAGAGAGAGAGAGAGTGGTTGAAAAAAATCTTGATAGTTTGGGAAGTGTGTGCGTTCTGAGAGAGAGAGAGAGAGAGAGAGAGAGAGAGAGAGAGAGAGAGAGAGAGAGAGAGAGAGAGAGAGAGAGAGAGAGAGAGAGAGAGAGAGAGAGAGAGAGAGAGAGAGAGAGAGAGAGAGAGAGAGAGAGAGGATGAGTGAGTGGGTGAGTTTAGGA
>NC_087184.1:17667719-17672719 GCF_035594125.1 Scylla paramamosain
TCATCGAAATTCCACAATGATCCCTCCGTTTGTGTAATCCAGAGCGACAAAGGCCAGAGAGAGAGAGAGAGAGAGAGAGAGAGAGAGAGAGAGAGAGAGAGAGAGAGAGAGAGAGAGAGAGAGAGAGAGAGAGAGAGAGAGAGAGAGAGAGAGAGAGAGAGATGGACAGATAACTAAAAATATATACATAGACAGACAGACATAGAGACAGTCCTCCTCCTCCTCTTCCTCCTCCTCCTCCTCCTATCAGTTCTATCACATTAGAGAAACACACAGCAAGACCGAGACAGGCAGACAAAACACACACACACACACACACACACACACACACACACACACACACACACACACACACACACACACACACACACACACACACACACACACACACACACACACACACACACACACACACACACACACACACACACACACACACACACACACACACACACACACACCAAACAAACACACATAACCAAACAGATATCACAAGACTTCCTCCTATCCCTAACCTCTCTCTCTCTCTCTCTCTCTCTCTCTCTCTCTCTCTCTCTCTCTCTCTCTCTCTCTCTCTCTCTCTCTCTCTCTCTCTCTCTCTCTCTCTCCCCTCCGGCACCCCAAAACAACAATAAAATAATACCAGTAGCACCATTACAGCACATGCCATTGTACTGAAAGACAAGGGGGAGGAGGAGGAGGAGGAGGAGGAGGAGGAGGAGGAGGAGGAGGAGGAGGAGGAGGAGGAGGAGGAGGAGGAGGAGGAGGAGAGGCTTATAACCTTGTACAGGCCAGCGCTAGTATTATGAGGAAGGAATGATGGAGAGAGAGAGAGAGAGAGAGAGAGAGAGAGAGAGAGAGAGAGAGAGAGAGAGAGAGAGAGAGAGAGAGAGAGAGAGAGAGAGAGAGAGAGGGGGGATGGAAGCTAGAGAAGGAGAAAGACAAGGATATATGGAAGGGGAGAGGAGGAACAAAATGAAGAGAGAGAGAGAGAGAGAGAGAGAGAGAGAGAGAGAGAGAGAGAGAGAGAGAGAGAGAGAGAGAGAGAGAGAGAGAGAGAGAGAGAGAGAGAGAGAGAGAGAGAGAGAGAGAGAGGCGCAGTGGTGAAAATAAAATAGGAAGACGAAAGCGGAAGAGGAGGAAGAGAGGAAGATAGAACAGAAGAAGAGAAAGAAGAGGAAGAGGAAGACGAGAGAAGGCAATACACAAAGGAAAAGGGAGACTGAAACAATGAAGAATTTAAGAGAAATAAAAAAAAAAAAAACAAAAAAAAATGAAAGAAAAGAAGAAAAAGTAGAAGAGGAAAAAAATAATGATAAAGAAGACAATTAAACAAATCCACTTCATTAAGGAAACGTAAAACTAACAACAAAAAGTAAAGTCACAAAGCTGTAGAGAAAATGGACAAATTGAGATAATAAAGACAGATGAAAGAGGAAAAAGAGGAAGAGGAGATGAGAAAGAAGATTGAATTGGCAGGAATAAAGGAGGGGACGCGGAGAAGGGGAGGAGAGGAGAGCAGGAAGTAGGAATGGCTACAGGAAACAAAAATGAAAGAGGGAGAGAGAGGACAGATGAGAGAGAGAGAGAGAGAGAGAGAGAGAGAGAGAGAGAGAGAGAGAGAGAGAGAGAGAGAGAGAGAGAGAGAGAGAGAGAGAGAGAGAGAGAGAGTAATTGAAGGATGGTCTTACTCTGCTAATTCTCTTGTGTTTTCATTTCACTGCCGCATCGAGAGGAAAGTTATGAGTCCCAACAATGTTTTCCACTGCAAGTCTCTTAATATTCCTACCTGGGCTAAGATGAAGGGCTGGGTTTGGCTTTACGGGCGTCCTCTAACAGCTGGTGACTATGTATTGTGTGTAGTCACTAGACAAACCTTTTTATATCAATATTTTTTTCTTTTCGTGTTTTAGAACTTTGTAATCTTGAGACTTATACGTACAAGGAGAGGTGGACTAATACTAATTTTAAGGGTTAAGACGCAAGACTGTACTAATGTTGTAAATTCTTAGTCTTGAATCACAGCTAACCAATATAATAAAATAATTTTGAGTCTACTGTACGTGATTACCACATACGAGGTGTGTCATTAAAGTTCCAGGACTGGTGCCACACAAGTTTTATTTCACATCCAGGCTACAAACTATAGGTTATCTCCGAAGTAATCCCCCTGGCACCGCATGCACTTGTCCATCCTTCTCTGCCAGGCTTGCATGCACTGCTGGAAGGATTCTTGCGGGATGCTCCTCAGCTCCGTCGTCACGGCCTTTTTGATGTCGTCCGCATCATCAAAACGGGTCCCCTTCATGACCTCCTTGAGCTTGGGGAAGAGGAAGAGGTCGCACGGAGCGAGGTCAGGTGAGTAGGGCGGTTGCTCCAGCACGGCGATGTTCTTCTTGGCCAAGAACTCTCTGATGCTCAGGGCATTGTGAGCAGGCGCATTGTCGTGGTGAAGCAGCCACGAGTTGCCCTGCCACAACTCCCGCCTCTTCTCGCGCACTGCACGAAGCAGACGCCGCAGTACTTCTTTGTACACATGTTGGTTGACTGTCTGGCCCTGTGGCAAGAACTCGCAGTGGACGATGCCCCTCACATCGAAGAAAGCGATCAACATGACCTTGAAGCTGGACCTGGACTGCCTTGCTTTCTTCGGCCGTGGCGACGCCGGACTCTTCCATTGAAGGCTCTGGCGTTTGGTCTCCGGGTCGTACTCAAATACCCAGGACTCATCGCCGGTGATGACTCTCCTGAGCAAGTCTGGTTCAGTTTCCAGACGCTCGAGGATGTCCTGACACACCTGCATGCGTCGTCCCTTCTGGTCATCGTTCAGGAGTCTCGGCACCATCTTCGCACAGACTTTCCGCATGCCCAGATCTTCAGTGATAATCTTCCACACGCTGTTGTGGTTCATGCCAAGCTCATCTGCGATCTTTCGAACAGTCAACCGACGATCGTCACGCACCATCTGCTTGACACGCTCAACATTGGCCTCATTCCTGCTCGTTGAGGGTCTTCCACTCCTGGGGTCATCTTCCACGTCCTCCCGGCCCTCTTTGAACCTCTTGCACCACTCAAAAACACGTGAGCGTGACATTGTCTCATCCCCGTACACTTTTTGCAGCATACCCAGTGCTTCTGACGGCGTTTTCCCCAACTGCACCAAAAACTTCAAGTTTGTTCGCTGTTCAGCGCTCATTGTTAAACGACCTGCAACAGAGGACATGATTTTAAAAGCACGTAAGAAAAAGATTAGTGACTGTAGAGGGTTGGGAGCGCAGTTGTATACTCCAGAAGGATTACTTTGAAGGGGAAATATGGTGGTTTGTGGCTTGGGTTTGAAATTCATCTTTTAGGACACCAGTCCTGGAACTTTAATGACACACCTCGTACACAAGTACAGGTGCATTAATATCGGATGGTTAACACAAAGAAGCCACCACCCCCCTCCCTGCACTTGAGAGAAGCACTGTAATATACAAGTACTTCCCTGCCCTAGAGCATCATAGCAGCACACACCTGCATTAGTGAAGCTGCGGTGGAGTGAACGGCTTGTATACAGCGACCAGGTAACAACAGGTGAGCGTCATTCGTCCCTTCAGGTAACAGACATACCCACACACACACACCTGGGTGATGAAAGGGAAGGGACAATATAATCACTCGTTATTTAATCTCTTCAATGTTACAGCTTCTTCTCAGCTTCATAATAATTGTTTTGCTTTAAGTGTAGATAATTATGTAATGATTCTGAACTACAATAAAAAGAGGCATTTTAATAAATAGTTAAGTTTTATTTAGTACATTAGTTTCTTGCTTGTTGATTGAAATTGTATAAGACTGATGAAACGAAAATGACTGGTGCCGTTAAAAGTCAAAGATACATTAGTTTATAAATACATGTAGCTGGTTACGATTAAAATACACGTCTGCACTTGTCAGCGTTATGTTGCTTTGTTAGGGTATTGTAATGTTATAATATTATCATTATTTACTGCACTGGAACTTATTATTGCTGGAACTCGGAAAATAAATTGGCTTACCTTAGTGTTCTCTTATTTCTCTTCATTTTTTGGGGAACGGCATTTGAACGGACACTTATTTCTTCTTTTTTTCTATTGACCGATCTCCCTGATGCAAAAAACAAAACAAACCAAAATATAATGAGACAAAACAAACAAAACAAAATAAAACACTGACAGTAACTCATCTATTTGTCCATTCTTACCTCATGGCAGGAAGGGAGATATCGGAAACGGAGAGGACCAGACACAGAGGGAGACAAGAGGGCGACTAGGAGCACTCAGCCTCAGCACCCACCAGCAGCAGCACAAACACTCTTGGACGTAGGGAGGGTCAGGAATGAAACTGCTTTACGATACAGCGTGTGAGAGACGGAAATGCCTGTAAGATGCTCAACAGAAAGGTTAGCTCTCTGAAAGTTAAGCCATGATTAGTAAATGATGCAGTGACTTCTAAAAGGGAGTTAAGATGAAGTTAGTAGTTTCTGAAAGGGGAGTAAAGGTAAAAAGGTTGAAAATTAGTGGTTTCTGAAAGGGAATAAAAAAAACATTTGTAGTTTCTGAAAGGGAATGAGTTAACAAAATACTATTGATATTTTCTGAAAGGGAAGAATCCTGGACATAAAAATAGACGATGTGAGAAGCAAAGAAAATGGGTGAGTGAGTTGGTGGGTGAGTGAGTGAGTGAGTGAGTGAGTGAGTGAGTGAGTGGGTGAGGCGTCACGACAAAAGTACCGGCGGCGGTGAAAGGGCAAAGAGGGTTGAGAGGAGAGACACATTAGCGCACTTCCCTGCCTGGTATTAAAGATGTCTTGCCGCCAGGAGCTCCCGCGATGTCCCGCGACGTCCCGCGATGAGCTGTGCGGGGTACTTACCTGCGAAGGACAAGCACGGCGATTAGCGACCTTAGCCTGACGGAACTATTATGAGACTGTAACCTAACCTAACCCAACTTAATCTGACCTGACCTAACCTGACCTA
>NC_087184.1:17675219-17680219 GCF_035594125.1 Scylla paramamosain
GTTTAACGGAGTTGAAGTTACATGGGTCTTACGGATGTTTTATGAGGTCCTAGTGGCAGATTAACAAGATTCCTACATTATTAAGGAAAGAAACACTCCTGAAAACCTGGCTCATCATCTACGTGACCTTGGAAAATACTAGTGGTGAAACAGAGAGACGTTTCTAAATACAGGTTATATATACTGAAGAACAAGCTGGAGATGAAAGAGAACGTACGAGAAAACGGAGAAAACACAGTAAGATAGAAACCGAAGCAGGTGAAAGAGGAAGAAGGGAGAACATAAGAGAAAAGCACAAAACAGAGACTGGCGGAGATGAAAAAGAGGAAAAAGAAGGAGTCACATGCAACTGAGGGAGGTGAAGTGAAGTGCGTAGCGGCGTGTATTGCAAATGGAATGGATGTGTGTAGAGGTATCCGAGGCAACTAGCGCGGGGAGGCAGATAGAACCAAGTGTAATCCCTGTGGCTGGACGCAAACAACCTACTGTCTGGGGTTTTACATGAGAGAGATAGAGGGAGAGAGAGACGGGGAGGGGGAGGGCAGCGATATGCAAACATGCGAGGTGGTATTGAAGGGCTGCGGTTCACTGACAAGAAATGCGTGGTTTCAGGTGTTGGTGCGTGAGTTGAGAGGTGAGATAAGGATAATAGTGAGTGAGGGAGTGATTTTAATCAATAATTAACGTGTTTTTTTCTTTAATGTGTGAAGGAAGTTGGCCAAACGGAAAATATAAGTAAAAACGAAATTTTTCTATCACTGCAATTCACACACACACACACACACACACACACACACACACACACACACACACTGTTACATTACCACTAAACCCCTTCCTTCTATACCACCACTACCACTACCACCATCACCACCACCACCACCACCATCACCGGGTCGTGCCATTGCGCAGTGGAGATTAAGTCGCCTCAAAGTTACCCCCCCCCTTCGCTTCCCAACACACACACACACACACACACACACACACACACACACACACACACACACACACACACTTGGAGGTTGAGGATGCGAGTTAAGGATGCGAGTTAGCGCCCCTTGTTACGGATCAGAGAGGCAAGAGAGGGGAGGAAACAGTGGATGATGTGTGGAGAGAGAGAGAGAGAGAGAGAGAGAGAGAGAGAGAGAGAGAGAGAGAGAGAGAGAGAGAGAGAGAGAGAGAGAGAGAGAGAGAGAGAGAGAGAGAGAGAGAGAGAGAGAGAGAGAGAGAGAGAGAGAGAGAGAGTGAACGATTTGTGGGATAGAAGTCAGAGGAGAGAGAGAGAGAGAGAGAGAGAGGTGGGTTCTAACTACCAGTGATCATCAACAGGTAACTAACGAGCAGGTGAGGCAATTAGAGGATGTGTGTTGCTGCCATTACACCTTTGCGGTGCTGACAATGTCCCTCCGCACCACCGCCACTGCTACCACCACCACCACCACCACCACAAATACCAGTAATATTAACTTTACTGTGATATTTGTGGTGTTAATGTTTATCTACCACCACCACCACCACCACCACCACCACTACTACTACTACTACTACTACTACTACTACTACTACTATCAATGGTATACTAATTGTGGTGTTGACAGTTTTCTTTTCATTATAACTACTGTCACCACCACAACTACCACCGTCACGACCACCATCACTATCAATATTACCACCTAATCATATTTCCAGGCGAAGATTCTGTCTTTCACACACACACAAGACAAAAAAACATCAGAAAAAAAAAACACTACGACAAAAACAACACGGACAAAAAAACACAGCAAAACACACCTGATTACTTGAATGGCATAAAAAAACTCATTATTTCCAGGAATGTAAACACCTCATCCCATCACGGACACACCCACAAAACCTCATTATTTCAACACCATAAAAACCTCATTATGATCACAGACACAAGAGAGAGAGAGAGAGAGGGAGGGAGGGAGAGAGGGAGGGCGGGGGGAAAGGGTGAGGTGAGAGGGAGAGGAAAACAGGAAAATGATGATAATAATAATAAAGGTTAAGATGAGGTTAATGAGATAAGGACTTTGACTCTTACGAAGGGTTAAGTTAAGAGAAGGGAGTCAAAGTGTCAACAGGGAAAAGAGGAAGGAAGAATGAAGGAATGGAAAAGAATGGTTAACAAAAGTAAATCTCATCGAAATCAACAGGGAAAAAAAGGGAAAAAAGATCGCATGAAACAAAAAGGGAAAGGACACTGACCAAGGAAAAAAGTAGTACGGTGTAAGAATTAAAGAAAATTTGAAAGGAAAAGAAATTTATCCACAAATTTGCAACATCGAACAAGAAAAGAGGAAACAAAAAATGAAAACAGTATTAATCAAGGGAAAAAAATCGCATGTAAGGAAAATTCATGTAATACTAGATTAAGAAAGGAAAAACTGAAGAGAATAGAAATCAAGCGACAAATTTGCAAGATAGAACAATAAAAAGAGGAAACACGAAGGAAGAAAAAAGACGAGGAAAAAATGAATGAAAAAATAAATAAATAAAAAAAATAGCCTTGGAATCTTTCTCTCTCTTTCTACTCCTTTCCTCCCATTTCACATGCGCCCCTCCTCTTTTCCTCTCCCTTCCCTACCATGTCCCTCTCCATCTTCCTTCCCCTCCCTCTCTCTCTAGCCTTCCCTCATTAACAACATTTTCCTCTTTCTCTCTCTACCCGACCAACAGTCACACCTAGTCCTTTCCTCCTCCCTCCCTCTCACACTCACACACACGCACACACACACACACACACACACACACACACACACACAGTAAAAAGAACTCTACAACAACACGACAAGGCTTATGTCTATGAATTTAATTGTCTGGTCAACAAGGCGAGTTTAATAGTCCACCAATCCATATCTGTTGTATGCAAATGTGTTGAATAATGTAAAACGGACCCCAGCTCTCCCCCTGTTCACCCTCCCGCCTCCCTCCATCCTCCCAGTAATCCCCGGACAGCGCCGCTCCCACTCCGACACTATCACCGCGCCCACGGCTGTTGCAGGTGGTGGTGGTGGTGGTGGTGGTGGTGGTGGTGGTGGTGGTGGTAGTGTGAAGGCTATGCAAGAAGGAGGGTGAGGAGGTGGAGAGGAGACAGAGATGAGGGGATGTGTAGGAGGAGGAGGGGCGCTGGTGGTGGTGGTGGTGGTGGAAAGGATGTAAGACAAGGAGGAAGAGAAGAGGATGAAAATGAGGAGGAGGAAGAGGAGGAGGAGAAAGACGACTTGGACGAGAATGAGAAGAAAGAGAGGGAAGAGAAGGAAGAGGAGGAGGAGGAAGTACATTAGATAGAACAGGAATATCTATACAGAGAGAGAGAGAGAGAGAGAGAGAGAGAGAGAGAGAGAGAGAGAGAGAGAGAGAGAGAGAGAGAGAGAGAGAGAGAGAGAGAGAGAGAGAGAGAGAGAGAGAGAGAGAGAGAGCAGAAAACCTTATACCATCCCTTCATCAACCCCTCACTTTACCTCACCTCACTCCCCCTCACACCCTCCCTCCATTCCTCCACCACCACTCCACTCAACGGCTCAGTACTCCCTTCGCATTGACATCCCCTTCCACCACCACCTCCACCACCACCATCACCACCACTGCCACCACCATCACCACCTACCATACATAAGCCATAGACTCATCCCGTCACCTGATCACCTTAGGAACACCTGTGCAAACTGAATATATTGGAATTTATGCAACAGGCGACATTGAACAGAGGACAAGAGAGAGAGAGAGAGAGAGAGAGAGAGAGAGAGAGAGAGAGAGAGAGAGAGAGAGAGAGAGAGAGAGAGAGAGAGAGAGAGAGAGAGAGAGAGAGAGGACAGGAGGAGGTCAAGAGAAGAAGGACAGGAGAAAAAGAGAAAGACGAGAGAGACAGACACAGAGAAGGGAGAGGAAAGGTATAGATGAGAGGAACACACGAAAGAGACACAGGGACACAGGACACAGACACACAGGGGACATAAGAACATAAGAAATAAGGGAAGCTGCAAGAAGCCATCAAGCATACACGTGGCGGTCCCTGTATGAAATATACCTACCTATTTCCACCTATCATCCCCATCCATAAATCTGTCTAATCTTCTTTTAAAGCTCCCTAATGACTCACTAGTAACAAACAGAGACACAGGGTAGAGACACAGGGTAGGGACACAGGATAGGGACACAGGATAGGGACACAGTAGGGGTTAAGTTCATTCATTCCCTACACGAGCAATCAGTCCCGCGTGGCCAGAAGGTCCCGCGCTGCTCTGGAATATATGAATAGCTGACGACCACTGACAATGAATGCATGTGTATGTGTATGTACCTCTCTCTCTCTCTCTCTCTCTCTCTCTCTCTCTCTCTCTCTCTCTCTCTCTCTACTCGTCTATTTTACAAATCTTTATATTCTCTGTTTTATCGACTTGTATGTCAGTTATCCCCCCTTTTTTTCTCTATTTACTTTTCTTCTAACTAATCCTTCTGTTATCTCTCTCTCTCTCTCTCATCTACATCAGTAACTTCCTACTATCTCTCCCTATATCTAATTTTGTACCTTTTCTGCCTTACTGACCCTGACTCTCTCTCTCTCTCTCTCTCTCTCTCTCTCTCTCACACACACACACACACACGCACACACAATTCAACTCCACCTAACAAAGACTCGAGCCCAAAACGTCTTACTTTTAAACCAAACACTTACCATTGCGCCACCAAGCCTACACATCTTCTTCTCCTTCTTCTTCTTCTCCTTCTCCTCCTCCTCCTACTCCTCCTCCTCCACTCTGATTAAGACCCTTCCCTCCCTCTTTATCTCTCCCTTCTCCCTCCTTTCTCTCTCTCTCTCTCTCTCTCTCTCTCTCTCTCTCTCTCTCTCTCTCTCTCTCTCTCTCTCTCTCTCTCTCTCTCTCTCTCTCCCCCTCTCTATATAAAAAGTTGAATCCCTTATTATTTGAGACGAGCTAAGAGAGAGAGAGAGAGAGAGAGAGAGAGAGAGAGAGAGAGAG
>NC_087184.1:17685219-17690219 GCF_035594125.1 Scylla paramamosain
AGAATGTAGGTAAAAAATATAAAAAAATGTGTGGGAAGGTATAAATGGATTGAAATGAATAAAACTAACGTGAAAAAATATACATAATAAGATCAAGATAAAGAAATAAAGGTGAGTTACCAGTATACGATAAAATGAGAATAGAGAAAAGAGAAGGTATTAATGGATTCAAATGGGTAAAACTAAAAAAAAATAAAATAAAGAAAGAAAATAATGCGACAAAAATAAGGAAATATAGATGGGTGACTGAAGGTAAAAGAGAGAATGAAAATAGAGGAAAGAGAAAGTATAAATGTATGAAAATGGATAAACCTAACGTAGAAGAAGAAGAAGAAGAAGAAGAAGAAGAAGAAGAAGAAGAAGAAGAAGATGAAGAGAAAAAGGAAGAAAAAAATGCCAAGATCACAGAACACGAAACTGATACTCTCTCTCTCTCTCTCTCTCTCTCTCTCTCTCTCTCTCTCTCTCTCTCTCTCTCTCTCTCTCTCTCTCTCTCTCTCTCTCCAAGCCAAGCCTCTCCCAGACACGCGCGGCAAAAGAGGCTCAGTGTGGCGATCAGAACTCAGCCATGGCGAGGCTCCGGGAAATTATTACGTCGGCTTGTGAGGAGGAGGAAGAGGAGGAGGAGGAGGAGGAGGAGGAGGAGGAGGAGGAGGAGGAGGAGGAGGAGGAGGAGGAGGAGGAGGAGGAGGAGGAGGAGGAAGAAAAGAACAAGATAAATAAAAAGCAAATACGAGGAGGAGGAAGAGGAGGAAGAGGACGAAGAGAAGCAGTTGGTGGTGAAGGAGGAAGAAGGAGAACAAGAATAACAACAACAAGATTAAGAAAACAAAACAAGAAGAAGAGGAGGAGGAAGAGGAGGAAGAGGAGGAGGAGGAGGAGGAGGAGGAGGAGGAGGAGGAGGAGGAGGAGGAGGAGGAGGAGGAGGAGGGAGAAGAAAAGCTGGAGGAGGAGGAAGAGAAGATAGAGAGCGAATGGTATTTAAAATCATTCCTTACTGTGTGTGTGTGTGTGTGTGTGTGTGTGTGTGTGTGTGTGTGTGTGTGTGTGTGTGTGTGTGTGTGTGTGTGTGTGTGTGTGTGTGTGTGTAGAGTGGATGATAATAAGCGGAAAGTCTTACTGACAGAAATATAAATCATATACTAACGAATTCGAGGAGGAGGAGGAGGAGGAGGAGGAGGAGGAGGAGGAGGAGGAGGAGGAGGAGGAGGAGGAGGAGGAGAAAGGATTGGAAGGAATTAGGTATACACTGTGATACTCTCTCTCTCTCTCTCTCTCTCTCTCTCTCTCTCTCTCTCTCTCTCTCTCTCTCTCTCTCTCTCTCTCTCTCTCTCTCTCTCTCTCTCTCTCTCTCCAATAATTTAATCAACACCTTTTTCTCTTAAATAAACAAAAACAATTAGTCAGTTTTCATTCGCGCCACCCACGCCAAGCCCACCTAATCAACTCAACTCAACACAACACATCATTACCTCATAACTTAACAGCACAACACAGCATTGCATAATTCCACAGCACCATCACTATCACAGCCAACCACAACACAATACAAGACTACACAGCATAAAATAATTTCACAGCATCACGTCTACAACATCTCACAACACAGCATAGCATAGTTTCACAGCATCACACCACAATATCAACACAATACAGCATACTTCCTTGAACACCCTCATCACCCCATCATCACGATCACAACTCGCTCTAATGCTGCACGTGAAAGGCAAAAAAATTATTAAAAAAAAAAGGTGCATCTCACAGCATTAAAAAAAGAAAAGAAAAAAAAATCTGCCAAACGCTACACATTAAGTAAGATTGCTCTCCTGAGGCTTCCAAATCTATGATCTCTCTCTCTCTCTCTCTCTCTCTCTCTCTCTCTCTCTCTCTCTCTCTCTCTCTCTCTCTCTCTCTCTCTCTCTCTCCCCTGATTCACTTCCACCTCCACACTTCCATCTTCTACCGTTTTTTTCTTCTTTTTCTTCTTCTGCCTCCTCCTCCTCCTCCCCCTCCTGGTCTTGCCTTTTGTCTGCTGCTAGTGCTGTTGTTGTTGTTGTTGTTGTTGTTGTTGTTGTTGTTGTTAGTGTTGTTCTTCTTGTTTTGTGTGTGTGTGTGTGTGTGTGTGTGTGTGTGTGTGTGTGTGTGTGTGTGTGTGTGTGTGTGTGTGTGTGTGTGTGTGTGTGTGTGTGTGTGTGTGTGTGTGTGTGTGTTCCTCGTTCACCTCTCTTTCTCCTCCTCGTGCTCCTCCACATATTCTCCATCCTTACATATCTCTTCCACCTCTCCACACCTTTCCCTTCCTTCCTTCCCTTCCACCCTTCCTCTTAGTCTCCACTCCACACCTACACTCCTTTTACATCTTCACACGTTCCTTCTCTTCTTTCCTTCCTCCTCCACAACACACCTACACTCCTTTCACACCATCACACCTTCCTTCTTTCTCTCTCCTTCCCTTCGTGACAATGTAAGCAATTCCTCTTATCTAATTTATTACCACGGGGCGACGGACTTTTCCCGCCGTGTTAAGAGCAGCCGGGCTCCCGCGGGCGCACTCCCTCTCTAGTTATGATTCCGTCATTATCCTGAAGAAGTGGCCTTAACGCGAGCAATTAGAGAGAGAGGATGGCCCCCTCGAGCGTCCCGGCCTGGAGGAGGAGCAGGAGGGAGGGAGGGATGCGAGGGTGGAAGAAGAGGGTTACATGTCTCGAGTCGAAGGAGGAGGAGGAGGAGGAGGAGGAGGAGGAGGAGGAGGAGGAGGAGGAGGAGGAGGAGGAGGAGGAGGAGGAGTCGAAAGAATGAGAGAAAGATAACAAAGAGGAGGAATAGGAAGAGATGAAAAGGAAATGCGTTGGAAAGAAAGGTAGAAAACAAGAAAAGTAGAAAACAGAAAAGAAGAAAAAAGGGACGGTAAAGGCGTGGAGGAGGAGGAGGAGGAGGAGGAGGAGGAGGAGGAGGAGGAGGAGGAGGAGGAGGAGGAGGAAGAGGAGAAGGAGGAGAGGGTTAGTACAGCACGTGCGAGGCAAAAGTTCAGAAGAGGGTGCGACTAGCTGGTTATTATCGCCTCTCTGAATACAAACACAGTCTTCACACTTAGCCAGATGAACCTTATCCTCTCCCCCGTCACCTCGCCCCTGCCTCCCCACGCCTGCAGGTAAGGAAGGTGAGGTGAGGTGAGGGAAGGGAAGGTAAGGTTAGACAAGGTAAGATAAGGGAAAGTAAGGCGAGGTTAGGTGAGACTAGGTGAGGTTAGGTAAGGAAAGGAAAGGAAGGGGCTTTAAGGTGAGATAAAAGTGGGGTGCACACACACACACACACACACACACACACACACACACACACACACACACACACACACACACACACACACACACACACACACACACACACACACCACCACCACCACCACCACCACCACCATTATCGGCAGAGGTTCTCGAGAAAGGCTCCCTGTCCCGTCTGATTTCACAGCTTTTATCCGAGGACGTATTTTGTACCCGGCCTGTCCTGCTGCTCCTCCCGCCTCGCTCCTCAAACACTGGCCGCCCCTTCCTCCCGCCCTACCGCCCTCCCTCCCTCCCTGGCGCCCCTCGAAGAGAAGACCTGCGCTCCCACGACACACGGCAACGCACTCCGATGCCCCGCCCACCTGCAACTCTACCTCTTCCTCCTCCTCCTCCTCCTCTTCTTCTTCTTCTTCTTCTATCTTGTTCATTCTTGTCTTCTTAGTTTTCGTTGTTTTTTTGCTTGTTTGATTTGTTTTGTTTGCGTTCTCTGTGTTTGTGAATCTTTCCTCCTCCTCCTCCTCCTCCTCCTCCTCCTCCTCCTCTTCTTCTTCTTCTTCTTCTTCTTCGTTCTCTCTTTCTGTTTTTTCTGTTTGTTTGCTGAATCTTTCCTTTGTTTTGCTTCTATTTTCTGTTATTTCCTCCTTCCTTCTCTCTCTCTCTCTCTCTCTCTCTCTCTCTCTCTCTCTCTCTCTCTCTCTCTCTCTCTCTCTCTAACATAAATACTCTCCCCTCTTTATTCTCTCATTTTCCCTCCCTCTCCTCCCCGTCATCCCTGTTCCTCCCTCCATCCTCCCTTATCATCCCTCCTTAAATCCTCCCTCCCTTTTTTTCTCTCCCTCTCTCCGTCATCCCTCCACTCCTCTTTTTACCCTCACCTTTCCCTTCCCCTCCTTTTCCTCTTCCTTCTCATTCAACTTGTCATACAATAGAAACAAGCACTCAACCGCACGCAAGGGAACTGACACACCAACACACACACACACACACACACACACACACACACACACACACACACACACACACACACACAGAGACAGAGGGTACCATATTCTGAAACATTTCTGCGCCCCACCTCCATTACTTTCAAACGATCTTATGTAGTTGAGGTCACACGGGTTTTTAAGGGTGTTTTTTTTATAGTTTTAGTGACAGATGGACAATATTTCTACATTATTAACGGCAGAAACACTCCGCTAATCATCTCTGTGTCCTTTGAAAACAGTCGTGGTGAGGTTACATAGGTTTTTAAGGGTGTCTTTATAGTTCTATTGACATTGCCTAAGATTTCCACATTATTAACAGCAGAAACACTCTAGAAAACACGGCCTATGAGAGAGCAGTGTTCCTGAGTACGCCCTTCACACAGACGGACTGGGAACGTTAGTGATATTCATTTTAAACACACACACACACACACACACACACACACACACACACACACACACACACACACACACACACAGGCGGGGAATGGTCTGAGCGGCACGTGTTCATATTAATAAGGAGTGAGTGTGTTGGGTTGAATGATTGGAAGTCGCGGCAGCACATTAGTGGCGATCATCACGGATAATTAACCCGTGCCAAGTGATCAGCAGACAGCGCTTGTGCAAGTTAGTCCCATTTCCTCTCTCTCTCTCTCTCTCTCTCTCTCTCTCTCTCTCTCTCTCTTATATTAAAATTAAGTCCATATATCGTTTTTTTTCTGATTTATAATTG